>NC_073400.1:1793865-2006365 GCF_028641065.1 Leucoraja erinaceus | reverse complement strand
GTTGGGAGGTCGTGTTGCAGTTGTATAAGACATTGGTGAGACCGCATTTAGAATATTGTGTTCAGTTCTGGGCACCATGTTAGAGGAAAGATGTTGTCAAGCTTGAAATGGTTCAGAAAAGATTTACGAGGATGTTGCCAGGACTAGAGGGTGTGAGCTATAGGGAGAGGTTGAGTAGGCTGGGTCTCTATTCCATGGAGGGCAGGAGGATGAGGGGAGATCTCATAGAGGTTTACAAGATCATGAGAGGAATAAATCGGGTTGATGCACAGAGTCTCTTGCCCAGAGTAGAGGAATCAAGGACCAGAGGACATAGGTTCAAGGTGAAGGGAAAAAGATTTAAGAGGAATCCAAGGGGTAACTTTTTCACACAAAGGGTGGTGGGTGTATGGAACAAGCTGCCAGAGGAGGTAGTTGAGGCTGGGACTATCCCAATGTTGGACAGGTACATGGATAGGACAGGTTTGGAGGGTTGTGGACCAAGCGCAGGCAAGTGGGACTAGGGTAGCTGGGACATTGTTGGCCGGTGTGGGCGAGTTGGGCTGAAGGGCCTGTTTCGACACTGTATGACTAGCACTATCCTGCACACTAGGGACAATTTACAATTGTACCAAACCCAATTAACCTACATACCTATATGTCTTTGGAGTGTGGGAGGAAACCAAAGCACCCACACAGTCACTGGGAGAACACACAAACCCCGTAGAGCCAGCACCCGTAGTCGGGATCAAACCCGGGTGCCTGGCGCTGTAAGGCAACGACTTTACCTCTGCGCCACTGTGCCGCTCTCATTATTCCAACTCATGGTCCTGGCATATCCTTCAGCCGCTTCCCCTTCACTTCCCGTTCAACATTGCTCACGGCCGACCTGGCTGCAGCAAGCTGCACAACTAGCGGGACTAGTATAGCTGGGACATGTTGGCCAGTGTGGGCAATTTGGACCGAATGGCCTGTTTCTACACTATATCAATCTATGACTGGAGGATTCTAACTGAACCACCCTACCGCAACTAGAGAGCAGTCCTGAACTACACATGGTACTAATACCATTGGAGACCTCGCACTATCTTTGATTGGGGACTTCACTGGCTCTATCTTGCATTAAACGTTATTTCCTTATCAGGTGGCTGTACACTGTGAACGGCTCGATTATAATCATGTATTGTCTTTCCGCTGACTGGTTAGCACGCAACAAAAGCTCTTCACTGTACCTCGGTACACGTGACAATAAACAAAATGAAACAAATCTGTGCAGAACGTGAGGAAACCAGGAAATCGGAGTAGAAGGAGAAGGAAAAGGCTCGGAGAAAGTCGTAATATTTACAAAAACACAAATCAATAAACAGGCCACTTCAGCACAAGTAGGCACTTGAGTTAAGTGGAAGGTCCCTGGAGTTTAAAGAGTTGGAACCAGTCTGAGCCCTATTACAGGCAGGGGAATCGCTGTGTCTATTCTGACTGATCCATTACCTGCTCACAGCTGTTCCCAGCTGCTGAACACTGTCTCCTGATCAGAAACATAATCAGCCATTAAGTGTCTCCCTGCAGAAGGCGTTCTATATTGCTGCACCTTCACACTTGCACTGTATCACGGTGTGACACATTGCATTGCCTCAAGGGATAAAACAGCATAAAATTCAGTTAGCAATTTGTGTATTACAAATTCCAGGGTAAATAGTGGGCACTTATTCATGGGTAGTAAAGCCAAGGTGTATGGAGCACAGTAGAGTCTGCTATGAAAATATAAATCCCTTGCATCTTCTGCCAGCTCCTTTGCATTCATTCAGACTTTGCACCATATTATAAAACAGTGTGTTCCCTGCCTCAATAAACATGGTGTAATTGCAACCCCGTCTATAGTTATTGTGCCTTTAACATTGCAGAAGTTGCCAAGGGCTTGTGCAGACAGAGTGTTGCACTGGCACAATAGGGCTAGCGACCAAAGGCTGTGTGAAAGAGTCGAAACATGGAACTGCCAATGCTGCTTTACAACGGATAACAAAAGTGCTGGAGTAATTCTATGGGTCAGACGGCATCTCTGGAGAACATGGAGAGGTGAAGTTTTGGGTTGGGACCCTTCTTCAGACTGATTGTGGAGGGGGGGGGGGGGGATGTGGAAGAGAGGAGGGCAGGACAAAGGCTGTGAGTGACAGGTGGATATCTGGAAGTAATATGGTGTGGAGCCGTTAGAAGAAATATTCCATCTCTATTCCTTCCTTGGTCTTCACAATTCACACATTCTATCTTTTGTCTTCTCACCTCTGGCCTTTTTCCAGCCATTTGCCAATCGAAAAACCCACACCTGTATTCACCTATCACCAGCCAGGTTTTGTCCTGCCCCCCAACTCACAATGAGGAGCCTGACCCGAAATGTCACCTAGCCACGCCGTGTGTGACAGAGGTAGAGGCCAAAAGTGGAGAGAAGCAGAGGAAGTGTGGTTAAGGAAGGAGTTTGGAATGGTCATCTAGTCATGTGACCACCAGAGGTAGAGCCAAGGGACTTGTGAGCGCTCAAGAGGCCAGACTGGAGGAGCACAGAAACGTGAAGGATTATTGGCCGCGCGGAGGTCGAGTGATCCGGTACGAGTTGACGTGAAGTTCGAGCGAAGTCCGCGGTAAGTTCGCGCTAGGCGTACACCGTCGAGACGGTGTGTACGGCCTCAATGCGGCTGCGGGCCGTTGCCGCGCGGAATTTTTGAACAGTGTCAGTTTCTCAGAGCCCCGCGCGATGTTGGGACCAGCTCCACACAACTCCATACGGCTCCGGCGATCGAAATGGGACCGGCCCCGCGAGGCCGTACGGCCCAAGCGACCACGTTAGGTTGCGCTTGCCGCATGCAAGGGAAAGTTACAGAGAATGACAAATGTCAGGCCGTGGAAGAATTCTCACGAGGATGGAGTCCAGTTGAGCCTTGGTGGCAGTGAAGGGCCAAACCATCAATGATTCTGTTGTGTTTCTCAGCATCCCTGCTGTTCCATCATGGTCAACGTTAGGTGTGTTGGAATCAGTCCCTCTGCAGGACAAGATGCAACTTCCAGGACACTTCTAATTCAGGTAAGAATGTTCTACAGAATAAATACAGTCTGATAAAGGGTCTCGACCCGAAACGTCAGCTATTCCTTCTCTCCAGAGATGCTGTCGGACCCGCTGAGTTACTCCAGCATTTTATGTCTATCTTTGATGATTCACTGACATGATGCTATGGACCCGGGATAATGGGGGAAGGTTGGGTGACTTGAATAAAGCAATATTTTCCTGGGAAAGGAATGAAACATGTTCATGTTATTCTGGGATTATGCTTTTTGTGTGATGTGAGAGAATGGGAAGTGATGTGGCAGATCGGAATTTAATGCTTTCATCGATTTACTTGCCGGGTCAGGTTTATTCCCTGAGTTGGGCGTGTAGCTGAATAAATAGCCCGATCGCACCAAGTTCATGTTATACCATTCCCTGCACAGTGGCAACTTACAGAGGGCCGATTTAAGCCACAAACCAGCACATCCTGGGATGTGGGAGGAAGCCAGAGCACCCAGAGGAAACCCCCTGCGGTCGCAGGGAGAACGTGCAAACTCCACTCATTCAGCACCCCAGGTCAGGCTTGTACCAGGGTCTTTGGTGCTGTGATGTAACGGCTCCACCAACTGCGCCACTGTGCCGCCCACGAACAGTGAAAGTTATCACTGAGGATGTTATTCATTCCGATGAATGCAAGTGCTTATTGTATTGTACTGTATTGTACTGTATTCAATTTACTGTCATTATCTCATAAGAGACAACAAAATGGATTTTCCTTACAGTCAAGTGGCATAAAAATAAATAATAAATAAATAAAACATTTTTTTTTTTAAAGCACAAACTCAGAAGTCCACGACACAACATAACCCCACAGTGGCACTAAAGTTGATGAAGGTTCCATAGTCCAGCCAGCCTCCCCGCCGATCTTCCCAGATGTTCACCCGTGGTCTGGGGCCTCCCGAGCACCCACAGTCGCCGCCACGGGCGGCCCGATGCTCAGGCCCTCACGCCGGGATGATGGAACACCGACGCCAAACCCCGACGGGGTTACTTACCCCGAAAAGAAATGATTTTCTTTTCTCGTACTTGGTTAATGCCTACCTACGCAACATAAGATTGTGCAGTGGGAGTTTGGTAGCCCCTTTAAGAAAGCCTCAGTAACGTAGTGTCTGGAAAGTGAGGTCACATACTACGGATTCCAACTGGGACGGTGTATTTCTGGAACTCCTGCTCCAGTGAACTACCTACAAACAAAGGCACATTCACCGAATATTTTTTCCCCTGAAAGATGGGAGCGGGGCTGTTTATGTGAAATAGTCAGGGTCAGTAGCTCTGCTCTGAACAAGCATGCCAGCAGATCACAGTCTCCAACCAGCCTCGTTCCTTTGCCCTATTGCTTGAGAACTATCAGAGGGACAGAGAAAGCTGTCAGACTGTCTGCTGGCGGAGGAGCAGAGGAAATTTCCCCGAGCAGACTAGGGCCGAGGGATAATTGCACAGAGATTCTTTGGCAAGTCTCAGTACTTGCGCTGGGAAGGACGGAGATAGAGAAACACACAGCACCACACGGGATAATGATCCGTCTTTATAAAGGAAAACCTTCCTTTGATTAACTAAGAGGGTGCCGGATCAAAGATTGCAGTACTGATGCTATATGACTTTCCTGGCCACACTCGGTTGAAGTAACGGAGGAGAATAACACTCTGGCGTCAATACTGAGCAACAGTGCTGCACAGAAAATGATCAAAACCCCTTCTGAGAACCGGGGACAGCATCAATCCAGCAACCCGCTTCATGGGCGTCATCAACGTTTGATTCGTGCAAGTGGCATGAATAGGACACTCATCAAATAGTCAGTTGCATTGTCTCCCGCCGGCTCTCAGCCTCTGCCTTGCGACTGACTTGAGGGTGAAACCTGGCGTTTGGCAGGCTGCGGAGGGCAGACGGAGCGGTTGGACTCTCGTCTGCTGTGTTTGTGTACAGGACAGCGTTTGTCGAGATAGTGCAGCGTCCGTTCCCTTGGTCACATAGTCCTGTGTCATTCGGACGAGGGGAAGCGTGGCTGAACCAAGCTGGCCCCCAACTAACTCATGCACTCCATGTGAAGGCAGCTGTGAACTTACTCAAGCCCAAAGGGCAAAGGAGAGATTGAGAAGCCATGGTTTAACAGGTGTTAAGAGTATCAGGGTTTCTGAATTACAGCCACGTCATAGCGTGCTGGTTTGCTTCATTAGAAGCCACTGAAGACTGCTTGCTATTGCTTGATCATCATATCCAAGGGTGCCTATTTTCCTAGTCAGGGCCCATGTAGATTTTACACTTCATTTCTGTAATGAGTGCAATGTTTCTGCTTCCTCAGAAGATTGAGGCAATTTGGTACATCACTGAATACTCTATTGAACGTCTACAAGTGCATGGTGGAGAGCATGCTGACTGGTTATATCATGGCCTGGTTCTGTAACTCAAACGCCCAGGAATGAAGGAGACAACAGAGGATCGTAGACACTGCCCAGTCCATCACTGGTACTGACCGCCTCGCTACCAAAGGGATGTACTGTAGGAAGAGTCTGAAGAAGGGTCTCGACCCGAAACATCATCCATTCCTTCTCTCCAGAGATGCTCCTGTCCCGCTGAGTTACTCCAGCGTTTTGTGTCTATCTACTGTAGGAGGCTGCTTCCTGATTAGTACGGGTGCTAAGGGTTATGGGGAGAAGGGTTAGGAGGAAGAGATAGATCAGCCACGATTGAATGGTGGAGTAGACTTGATGGGCCGAATGGCCTAATTCTGCTCCTATCACTTTTGACCATAAAGGGCCATCTGCTTCATCAAATATCCGCTGGCCACACTCTCATCTCACTGCTGCAGCATTTGTGCTTCACTATAAGATGTTTTGGAAGCAACAGGAGCCTGAAAACCATGGCCACCAGACTCAAGAACAGCTTCTTCCCCAGCAACCTTCAGCTCGTTAACTGAAATCCCAACCCGAAACGTGGCCTATCCATGCCCTCCAGAGATGCTGCCTGACCTGCTGAGTTACTCAAGCACTTTGTGTTTTACTAACCATAACCCTACCTCAGCAACTATTACTCTGGTCCTTGGTTACATTACAGACTGTTTTTTTTTGCACTGCTATGGTCTGGTTACCTAGTATTACTGATTATTAATGTATTCCAACAAAGACCAAAACATTTGAACACATTACACCAATTCTTAAATCCTTACATTGTCAGAGAATTGATTTCAAAATCCTGCTGCTCACCTATAAATCACTACATGGTTTAGGGCCAAAGTATATCACTGACATGCTTCCACTATATAAGCCTTCTAGACCGCTAAGATCTTCTGAGACCAATCTGTTAGTGATTCCCAGAGTAAATACAAAACATGGGAAAGCAGGATTTAGTTACTATGCAACAAATAGCTGGAATAAACTTCCTGAAGATTTAAGACGTGCCTCAACTTTGACCACTTTTAAAAGAAGACTGAAAACTTTTATGTTTACTTTAGATTTCAGCTAAATCTTAACTACATTGCACTTTTAACTTTTGCACTTTTTATAATACATTTTTAATTTTGCTTTATTTTCTTTTAATTCTTCTAATTTATTTCATTTTATTATTTCATTTTATTGTATGACATGTTTTTATGTGAAGCACTTTGAGTCTGCCTTGTGTATGAAATGTGCTATATAAATAAAGTTGCCTCGCCTTGCCTTGTATTACTGATTATTGGATATTTATCTGTGTGTTGTTGCATCAATGGGCAAGTGCGAATGTCATTGTTTTGTTCCCAGCACATATGACAATTTAACACTTTTGACCCTTGCCTTGATTCCTGACTCTTGATACATCCAATCTCCAAAGCTAATAATCAGAGAGAATATTTACCCATCTTCGCTGCAGGTAAATAGATTCCACAAGAGAAGGCACAGTGCTGAAGTGACTAAATAGGTCAGGCAGCATCTCTGGAGAATATGGACCTACCTCCCCTGTGCCTTCGTTTGTAAGCCAGCATCTGCAGTTCCTTGTTTCCACTTTGTGCTAGACTCGCTGGGAGCCCAGCACAGCATCAGTGTTTTATAGGGCAGGAGATTTAACTCTGTAGACCAGCGATACTGCAGTTGCTCTGTGTGTGTTTGTCAGGGCAGCACAAAGGGGATCCTAACAGTGTCAGACTCATTCAGTGTCCAGAATGCAGGTGGGTCATTGCAGTACATCCCGGTCCGTGTCTGACTTGGGAGTGTTTGATGAGACAAGATGGGAGCCTAGGGTTGACCTGGACAATCTCTGTGTCCTCTGTCCATAGACCTCGCCAAGCTGACCGTTCACAGGTCAGTGTATCAGTGAGTCTGTACATTCCTCCTCCCAGGCTCCCCCTCATACATGGCCACACTGGTGCCCAAGTGTCCCTGGAGAAGAGGCAACACCAATGTCCACTGGGCCATGAGAGGGCCTCTGGGATGGCTAATAAAAAATAGCACGGGGATGGGTGTGTGAGTTTGCGCCACCACTTGTCATGGAAGAGTTTGATGTGAGGAGCGAGCTTTATTTTACAGCTGCTTAAACCAGGAGAGGGGAAAGATTTAATAGGAACCTGAGGACCACATTTTCACACAGTGGGTGTGGGTGGGTGTACAGGACGAGTTGCCAGTGGAGGTCGTTAAGGCAGATCCAATAACAGCATTTAAAAGACATCTGGGAAAGGTTTACAGGGATTTGGGCCAAAAGCAGGCAGGTGGGACAAGCTCAGATGGGGCATGATGGTTGTCTGTTTCTGTGCTGTGTGTCTCTGTGACTAGCTGCTCCGACTTTTATCAGATCATAAGGGAAAGAATGAAGGAGATTTCCATTTTGAAAAGTTAATTTATTTATCTTAATGAAAACAAAATAATCACCACAATGATTTTACAAGTAGCAGGCACATGAAGCGATGCCTCATTTACTGCTTTAGGTTAGAACCAAAGATCTTATAGCGGAGCAAGATAGGCTACTCCTGCTAAATGTAATGGACTGACGTGTAGTACGCTATGGAGAGGATCATGGGCATTTTCCACGCCCATTTTAGCAACCTGAGCCTACCTAACCCGACCCGACTCGCACTGTAATCAATGTTGCGGGGCAACAGTTTGTGTGGGTCAGATTCATAAATCTGTCAGTTCAAACTTCTTGTCAAGAATAAAATTTGATTCTGGTAATTGTCTTTTTTAATGTTTTTTAAATCATTTCTTTTTAAATGGCTCACAAGCCGTGTTTGAGTTGATTTTGTAGTAACCGGAACCGACCCGGCTCGCAGGGTGATTGACAGGGGGGACTTTTTGTGCGTGATTATAGGGTTAGATTCATAATTCTGTTAGATTCATAATTCTGTTGATTCTTGTTAAGGAATAAAATGTTTATAAACACACATACATGAAAATTATATAAATGTATATAACACACACAATTATATTTATTCTAAACCAATAATGAACTTTATTTCAGACTAGACAAGGGACATTAAATAAGAAACATTGTAAATAAGAAACATTGTCTTGGGGCACTCCTTCTCCCCGCTGCCCCGGGCCCCGCACTCCTTCTCCCCGCTGCCCCGCACTCTCTCTGTCTCCCCGCTGCCCTGGGCCCCGCACTCCTTCTCCCCGCTGCCCCCGCACTCCTTCTCCCCGCTGCCCCGCACTCTCCCTCTCCCCCGCTGCCCCCGGGCCCCGCACTCTCTCTCCCCGCTGCCCCGCACTCTCTCTCCCCCGCTGCCCCGGGCCCCGCACTCCTTCTCCCCGCTGCCCCGCACTCTCTCTCCCCGCTGCCCTGGGCCCCGCACTCCTTCTCCCCGCTGCCCCGGGCCCCGCACTCCCTCTCCCCGCTGCCCCGACTCTCTCCCCGCTGCCCCGGACACTCCTTCTCCCCGCTGCCCCGCACCCTTCACACTCCTTCTCCCCGCTGCCCCGCACTCCCTCTCCCCGCTGCCCGGGCCCCGCACTCCTTCTCCCCGCTGCCCCGCACTCCTTCTCCCCGCTGCCCCGGGCCCCGCACTCCTTCTCCCCGCTGCCCCGGGCCCCGCACTCCCTCTCCCCGCTGCCCCGGGCCCCGCACTCTTTCTCCCCGCTGCCCCGGGTCGCGCACTCTCTCTCCCCGCTGCCCCGGGCCCCGCACTCCTTCTCCCCGCTGCCCCGGACTCCTTCTCCCCGCTGCCCCGGACCCCCCCGCACTCTCTCCCCCGCACTCACTCCTTCTCCCCGCTGCCCCGGGCCCCGCACTCCTTCTCCCCGCTGCCCTGGGCCCCGCACTCTCTCTCCCCGCTGCCCCGGGCCTTGCACTCCTTCTCCCCGCTGCCCTGGGCCCCGCACTCTCTCTCCCCGCTGCCCCGGGCCTTGCACTCCTTCTCCTCGCTGCGGATCCAATCTTTGGCCGGAAGCAAGAAGGCGGGAGCAAGAAAGCGGAGCAAGATGGCGGAACAAGATGGCGGAGTCAGCTTGCTAAAATGTGTCCTGTAATCACCCATGAAACCGCCCATGAGCGTACCTCACGTTTGCGTGAGAGTAACCTATCTTGCTTCGCTCTAAGATCTTTGGTTAGAACAGAGAAAGTGCCTGCAAACTACCTGCAAATCTGCATCGGCCATGACCTCAGTCTAACTGTGGCTAGGGCGATCACATCATAGATGGTTCGCCAGACAGTTCACATACAGAGAAGGTTCACCAGACTGATTGCTGGGATGTCCGGACTTTCATATCAAGAAAGACTGGATAGACTCGGCTTGTACTTGCTAGAATTTAGAAGATTGAGGGGGGATCTTATAGAAACTTACAAAATTCTTAAGGGGTTGGACAGGCTCGATGCAGGAAGATTATTCCCGATGTTGGGGAAGTCCAGAACTAGGGGTCACAGTTTAAGGATAAAGGGGGAATATTTTAGGACCGAGATGAGGAAAACATTTTTTACACAGAGAGTGGTGAATCTCTGGAATTCTCTGCCACAGAATGTAGCTGAGGCCAGTTCATTGGCTAGATTTAAGAGGGAGTTAGATGTGGCTCTTGTGGCTAAAGGGATCAGGGGGTATGGAGAGAAGGCAGGTACAGGATACTGAGTTGGATGATCAGCCACGATCATATTGAATGGCGGTGCAGGCTCGAAGGGCCTAATGGCCTACTCCTACACCTAATTTCTATGGTTCTATGTTTCTATAAGATGTGTATGAAGGAACTGCAGATGCTGGTTTAAAACAAAGAGAGACACGAAGAGCTGGAGAAACTCAGCGGGACAGGCAGCATCTCTGGAGAAAAGGAATTGGTGACGTTTCGAGTCGAGATTGTGAAGAAGGGTCACCCATTCCTTCTCTCCTCTCCAGAGATGCTGTCTTCCCGCTGAGTTACTCCAGTATTTGTGTGTCTATCTTCACATCATGAGATGGTCATTTGACAATGATGAAGCAATGCAAGAAAGTATCGTTGCAATCCACAATTACACCGTCACATTCAGGCAGGATGAATGGGGAGAAATCAGAAATTGTCATCAGTCTTCGCAGTAATGAAGCCGCCAGCTGGTTCAATAATGGTGATAGATCCTCCACTGTTGCGATTTGCACGCCTTATCCATTTAGCTTTCAATTTCCCCAGACTGGGGGAATAAAAGAGGCCAAACAAAAGTAAAATATCCAGTAAATACTTGGTCAACAAGTCGGCCTTCAGTCAAGGTGACTTTTCAATGTGTTGGCCTCAACTCTCAGAGGTCCTGGAGGTTAAATGGAAAATGATAATAGGCCTTTCAGTTCTGTTATACAAATAGTTCAACTCAGGTAATCATTTGCTAACCTTCATCCCCACGGTGTTTCCCAGAGGGTGATGCCACAGGATTTAATGCTACTACGACAACAATAACAGCCTACATTTACAAAGCAACTTCCTCATAGAATAAGCTCTCAAGGACCGCTGCCTGTCACTATCACTCACTTCGAGGAACAAGAAATAGAGAGAAAAATATGATAATCAGTTTTTTAAATTTAGCTTCAAAGTTCAACATAAAGTGGAAAATTATACTGGAAATCTGTGGTTCGATTTCCCACCTGGCACTCGGGGAAAAATATCACTATGTAAAGAAAATGATGCATTTATAGATGTGCTCCTGTAGAGAAAATTAAATTGCTGCCCCTTCTGCCGTCTCAGGGGGTGAAAGTATAACCTGCCACTGGTTGGGGTAATGACACGGCAGTTGTTCCCCAGGTCCCACCTGATCCTTGTCCATTGGCCATCAGTAATACTCAGATTATCTGATCATTATGTTTAGTTGACTTCAGTTTATAGATCCAGCACGGAGACAGATCCATCACCCCACGGATTTCACGCTGGCCATCGATCACCCGTGTGCTATCCCACTTTCTCATCCACTCGCTATACACTCGGGGCAATTTGCAGTGGGCCAATTAACCTAGAAATACGCATGTCTTTAGGATGTAGCGGGAAACCAGGAGGAAACCCGCGCGGTCACAGAGAGAACGTGCAAACAGTCAGCACCTGAGGTCAGGATCGAACCCATGTCTCTGGTCCTGTGAGGCAACACCACTACCCACTGTGCCACTGTGCTGCCGACTATCTTATTGCACCTGTGGGATCTGTGCAAATTCCTACAAAACACTGATCACACTTCAGAAAGCATTTAAGAGGAGACAGCTGAGTCGGATATTGGATTTGGAATATTCAATCCAATTTAGAAGACATTTAGAATGGTAAATGGATAGGGAAGGTTCAGAGGGATGTAGGCCAAACATGGGGGACTTGCTTAGTTGGGGCATATTGGTCGGCAGGGACAAGTTTAGCATAAGGGCTTGTTTCTGAGCTGCGTGATCCTATGACTCTAATTAGTCAGAAAGTACTGTGGACCATTCTGGGGTCATGGAAGACGCTGATGAACAATCAATGTTTCGTCCTTACACTTGCTGTTCCCCAGGACCAAACGTGTCAATTCAATGAACCAAATGCATCAACCTAATGAAATTACAGATCCAGTGTGTTGGTTTGCAAATTGGTCTTCTTCTGAAAACACAACGTGATGGACCTTCAGAAGATGAGATTAGGTAGCTGCACTATCACTGGCTATGAGAAAGTGTCATCTGCTACAGTTTACACAGATGTCTCTATCTGTCTATCAGAGACTATGACAAGGTCTGACCTAATATGTATCTGCTGGTTCAGGCACGTTGGAACAGATCGGAACATTCATCTGAACATCACAAGATGCGATGCTGGCTTCAGTTCAAGGTAAATAGGAGGAAATGTAGGAGTCTAGAGTTTGTGTTTGAATGAAATATAAACGTTAACAAGTTTCACTGATCTTAATCTTGGGTATCAACCAATCACACCTACAGGAGGGAAGATTCTACGAGCTGGAAAGGCAACATTAGGGATGACTGAACATTTTCAAAGTTAAATTATGCAGAATAAAAATAAATGTCACATCCGTCACAGACACACGATCATTTACGTCCCCATTGAAATACAACATCAGTTCTGTTCGTGCTCTTTCCAATCCTAAAACGTAAGAGAGAGGAGCAGGAGTTTGCCATGTGGACTATCAGACTTAGGCCAACATTCAATACCATCAATGAACCTTTACACCCACTGCTCTTCCCAACTCCAGATCAACTACCTTGACTGTATTAATGCCCAATGATATGTTGTTATCAGCATTCCCAACAACTCAGCACCCATGGCCCTCTCAGGCTGAGAATTTCAAACATATCCAGGTCATCTAATTCATGCATTTGTCCTCATTCCTGTCCAAAATGTCTTGTACCAAGACTAAGATTCCCCGATGTTCCTCCAGCCAGGGAGCATCATCTGCCCTGACACGCCTCGCATCATTCCACGCCCGCCATCAACAACAGCTCTCCTACTCCAACCTCCTTTCAGGACAGGTCCCCTCCGCACGAACAACACTGACGGCAAAATAGCTCTGGTCTTCAGGGATCCAAATAACGAAGCACTCATTCCTCCCAAAATTCGCCATGAGGCTTTGTTTGAACTTTCTCCCTGTTCTTGGCAACTTGAGTGTTTGGCAACTCTTGCCCCTTTGGCCCTAGGCTTGTGGGACTAAGCCTAGAGGCACATCTACACAGACGAAGTGCACGTCTCCACCCCTGTCCACCGACCGTATTCCTGACAGGTTTAGAGTCTAAACCCCTAGAGCACAAAACGCCATGAATTCCTCCTTCCTTTCATCCTTGGCAGGAAGAAGGAAGCGGGAGGAGGGATTAACGTTGCAAAAGAGGTTCGGATTTCAGTTTCATTATCTTTAATCCCATTCCCATCAATCCTGCCAAGCGGTCACTGTGTGAGCTCCCAGCGAAGGGCCATGACCACAGACTTGCCGACCCTTCACCCAGCGTGAGATCCAATCTGTCATCTTGCACATTTGCAGGTGTCAGGAGCGCAGGTCTCCTCAGTCTGGGCTCATCAGTGTTTTTATTACATACAGATGAATGCAGGAACAACGTAACCTACCTGAACTTGCTGCTGCTGCAGATGCAACAGGTCCACGGGACTCACTTCACCGTTTGCGTCCCCGTTCGAGCTGCCCTCTCGTCCCCCTCCATCAGACTGGCTGCTTAAATTACTAACTCCATTCTGATTAGCAGAAGTGCTGCGTATTGCCTCTGATGCAGACTCCACCATCATGGCTTAACACCTAAAAGGGAACAACAGTGGAAAATAATTGATCGATGATCCCCTCTCTTTTTTTTTACCAAAAATAGATTTATTCAAGTATTTACAATACTATTTACAATACTTAATAAATCTAAACAAAACCCACCAGCATAGTACGAGTAAATCAAAAATTCTTAAAGCACTATTTCCCCATCCTTATTAAGGATATATTCCCCCCCACACCCCACCCCCCCCCCCCCCCCCCCCCCCCCCCCCCCCCCCCCCCCCCCCCCCCCCCAGCAGTGCCCAGGTTGCTGTGCGTAATCCCTTTCTAGTAGCACCCGGGTGCAGACGTAACCCCGTAAAAGGGGCAGGCAGCCGGCTCGGGCAGAGACTGGCACCGTGACTCATAGATGGCCAGCTTGGCCAGACCCGGGAGCAACTCCACCAGGACATCTTCAGCCCTACCCACTCCCCTGCCCACAGGGTGTCCAAAGATGAGGGTGGTGGGTGTGAAGTGCAGCCAGAAGGCAAGGAGCAACCTCTTTAGATATTGGAACAAGAGCTGCAACCTCACACACTCCATATACACATGGAACATAGACTCATCCAGCCCGCAACAGTGGCAGGCGGCTGGCGATTCTGTGAACCGCGAGAGAAACAGGTTGCACGGGACAGGTCAGTGTCGGACCCTCCACCCCAACCATCCCCTCTCCCTGGGCACGGTATACTCAGCATGCATGCACGCGGAAGGCTTCCAGACTCTCATGTTTCAGAATCAACAGCAAAATGTCTCAGCCCGTCGGTACCAAGTCTTTGATAAACCTGCCCATTTGATATCAGTCCTCTGCTCTGTCCCCATTATCGTTGAGTATTTGTCCAGCTGTCTTTTGAAAGTTAGACACAAAGTCCTGGAGTGACTCAATGGGTCAGGCAGCATCTCTGGAGAAAAAGAATGGGTGGTGTTTTGGGTCAGGACGTGTCTGAAGAAAGGTCCTGATCCAAACCGTCACCCACCCCTTTTCTCCAGAGATGCTGCCAGACTCGCTGAGTTACTCCAGCACTTTTTGTCTATCTTCGGTGTAGACCAGCATCTGTCGTTCTTTGTTTCAACGTTTGGTCCTTTGAAAGTTACTGTTTCCAACAGGTAACAACAACCCATGGTGTAAAATAAATTCCGTTCATTTTCTTCTCGTTTCCAATAACATGAACCCGGGTTCTCCAGTCTCCAGTCCTGCCAGAGGCAGCGGTTATTCTTCATCACAACCAATGATGAATCCTTACTTTAAATCATCCTTGAACATTCTATGCTTCAAGGAGATAAACTCTGGGTTCTCCATCTTGATATTTGGCACCATTGCATCATCTTCCATGCTTTACAAGGCTCGTATTTCACAGAGTTTAATTTAGCTTGGTTTAGTGATACAGCATGGAAACAGAACCTTCGGCCCACTAGGTCCATGCTGAACAGCGATCACACCGTACACAAGCACTATCCTACACACTGCGGACAATTTAAGGGTCTGTCCCACGAGCATGCGACTCCACGCGGCAAGCGCGACGTAAGCGATTCCATGCGGCAAGCGCGACCTAACCAGAAGCGAGGGCCGCGCGGAGGTCAAGTGAGTGACATGAAGTGCGAGCGAAGTCGGCGGGAAGCTCGCGCGTGACGTACGGCGTCGAGGCGGCTGCGGGCCGGTAGGCCGTTGCCGCGCGGACTTTTTGAACACGGTCAGTTTTTTCGGAGCCCAGAGCTATGTCGGGACCAGCCCCGCACAACTCCATACTGCTCCGGCAATCGAAGTGGGACCGGCCTCGCGAGACCGTACTGCTCAAGAGACCATGTTAGGGAGCGCTTGCCGCATGGAGTCGCATGCTCGTGGGACAGGCCCTTAAATGAAGCCAATTATGTTACAGATCTGTATGTCTTTGGAATGTGGGAGGAAACCGGAGCACCTGGAGATAACCCACACGGTCACAGGGAGAACGTGCAAACTCCATACAGACAGGACCCATAGTCAGGATCGAGCCTGGTTCTTTGGCACTGTGAGACAGTAACTCTACCGCTGCGTACTGTACCGCCCATACTGTGAGTCACACTGAGTGGTGGTCCTGGTCTCAGTTGTATCGCTGTGTTAAGACCAGTTGTGTCGGTGTGTTAAGACATTGCTGTGTTTTTGATCAAGTACAAAATGAAGTGTCCTCACCTGAAACACCACCTATCTATTCTTTCCTCAGATGCAGCCTCTCCCGCTGAGTTACTCCAGCACTTGTGCCAAATCAGGTTACTGGAATAAGTCATGATATTGATCACAATCCAGTGTGAAACAGTATTGGGCTAATTTACAACCAGAGGTGAGGAGTACAGTTGTGCATCTGCCCATGTAACCTGGGTACTCTCAACGCATCATCCTCTGCAGAACAGGCAGAGAGGGTCGGTCCTAAAGGCACATGACAACCAAACAGCCTAATACACATCTGCTGGCCGTGGAGGAGAGAGGGTGGAGGGGGAATGTGCGCCATTGGCAGGTCCGCTGTGCCAGGAGGCCAGGGCATCTGCCAGAGCATCTGCCAGGGGCACTGGGAGATGGTGGCATGTGGCAGATGCCAACTGCAGCTCTGTAGTAGGTCCCTGTCCTTACACTGAGCCCAGAGCTGCTGCCCAGTGTTGGTGCAAGGAGAATAACCTGCAGGCACAGGGAACTGCAGAATGTGGAATCGTGAGAAAAACACAAAGTGCTGGAGGAACTCAATGGGCGAGCAGAATGTGTGAAAGGAATAAAGAAAGATCCCAACCTGAAACATCGCCTATTTATTCCTTCCACAGATGCTGCCTTACCTGCGGAGTTACTCCAGCACTTTGTATGATAATATTTATTAGTTTTCCTTTAGGCTTGGTGCAAACTTTTATCCCATTTTCAATCTATATTTTATAGTTCAATCAGTGGAAGAAAGCTGGAGTAACTCATATAACCATATAACAATTACAGCATGGAAACAGGCCATCTTGACCCTTCTAGTCCGTGCCGAACACATATTCTCCCCTAGTCCCATATACCTGCGCTCAGACCATAACCTTCCATTCCCTTCCCGTCCATATAACTATCCAATTTATTTTTAAATGATAAAAATGAACCTGCCTCCACCACCTTCACTGGAAGCTCATTCCACACAGCCACCACTCTCTGAGTAAAGAAGTTCCCCGTCATGTTACCCCTAAACTTCAGTCCCTTAATTCTCAAGTCATGTCCCCTTGTTTGAATCTTCCCTACTCTCAGCAGGAAAAGCTTTTCCACGTCAACTCTGTCTATCCCTCTCATCGTTTTAAAAACCTCAACTCAACGGGTCAGCCAACATCTCTGGAGAAATGGAACAGGTGATGTTTCAGGTCAAGACCCTTCTTTAGACAGAGAGTCAGGGGATATGTTACATTATTGATTAAATGCATGACAGGGAATTCCCGTTTCTAAGATGATATTAGGGAGTTAAGTCCAGCACAATCAAACACAAAGCCCATTCAGACTCCGTCCAGGTTCAGAGGACAGCAGGGAACGGAGCCAAAAGGAGTCAAAAGGAAGAACAGATTCTCTTGTCCACTGGCTCTCCATTTCTCCTTGCCGCCCTGCGGTTTGCAGCTTAAACTTGTTATCAAGCTGCTATCTGGTAATTTATGGCTGTGTGATGCAGCTCTGTGGCATGCCAGCAATGTTCACTCCCATCAGTTGCAACGTGTTGCCAGTCATAAATCCAAGGGACTTCTCAACTTTTGAACTCTTCAGCCTGGCTGGGTTGACAGGGTAATTACAGATGTGGATGTCCCTGGAATGGTTTGTGGGAAGTTCAAACACTTCAATAACTTTACATTAGTCCAGTTGCTTCATCTGATCCTCACTTCATTAAAAACACACTGATTTCTCATTCGGGAAAACAAAATGCATCTGTCTTTCCTAGCTGTTTGAAAGCATGTGCAGTTGTTGTACAACATCTAGTGCTGATGTACACTTGATGCTGGGTTGGGATGTTTGGCCTGTTTCCAATATAGAACTCTGATGCACAAAACCTGTAAATCCTTCAAAGAACTGTTGTAATCTTATCCTTCGAAACCGAGCACGATATCAACAAACAATCCTGCCATGACTCTCTGTTTCTCATTTGGATAATTTACTGGCTGTATATTGACTGCTTAACCATCAAATTGTCTGGTCATTTATCTCACTGTTTATGGAAACTTATTATGCATTAATTCCCTGACATAGTTGTTACATTATGACTGTAGTGACTAAATTTGAAAAGCAATCATTGGCATCAAAGCGATTCGGAGTGTCCTCAGGATTGAGAATCATTACATAAATATGAGTTATATACATGTATGTATTGCACAAGAACTGGAAATTGGATCCCTTAAACCTAAAGTATATTGGAGCACTAATTATTGCCTATTGACTTTGAATGATACAATCCCTGGCATGATATGAAATATTGTTCTTCAGTTTCAGTTCAGAAACTGCCAGAGTTTCCAAATGGAACAGCTGATTCCCAGGTTAGTGTTATGATATTAACCAGCTTCACCGGGTGGGGAACTGTGAATGGATGTGGCTGATTTAGAGTCAAATTAAGCTCACATTCAGTGTCGTAATGACCTGTGTGAGTGAGCATGGCTGCTAACTCTGGGCTGGAGTCATTCCTGGAGGTTTCATGACCTGACCTTCTCCCCCAACTGCCCTTACATCACACTCCTTGCCATCACTCACACAACATGAACTCATACATAGGGACCCCGGTCATTTGGCCCACTGTGCCTTTCCTGGCTCTGGGAATGAGCAGATCAACTCATCTCATTCCCTGCTCTTTTCTCATAGTCCTTTAAAACTTTTCCCTTCCAATGTCCTCTGAGGGAGGGCTATAAGTATGTATTTATGTATGTACTTAATCTATGAACCACTGTTGTATAACGTTCGTAGCTCCACCAATGTAAAGCACTTTGGTCAACGAGAGTTGTTTTTTAAATGTGCTATAGAAATAAAAGTGACTTGACTTGACTTGAGAGGGCGGTGGAGGCAGGTTCTCTGGATGCTTTCAAGAGAGAGCTAGATAGGGCTCTTAAAAATAGCGGAGCCAGGAGATATGGGGAGAAGGCAGGAACGGGGTACTGATTGGGGATGATCAGCTATGATCACATTGGATGGCGGTGCTGGCTCGAAGGGCCGGATGGCCGACTCCTGCACCTATTGTCTATTGTCTGTCCAATTCCTCCTTAAAAGTCGCAATAGAAGATACCTCCATGCCTTATAAGTGCATTCAGTTAACAAACATTCATCCTATACATAAGAAGCATCTCTTGTTCTACCATTGATTGGAATACTTCTGGAAACATCTTCTTATTTGGCGATACTCTCCTGCACAGAGTTCACGGACCCCTATATAATATACATTATTAAGCAATGCAATGCAGACACCACTCCATGTTCGATGCATTATGTTTGCTGGGCAACACAGTCTGCAAGGTAACACGGTTGTTGTATAAACTCTGTGCAGTCAATAACTTTTCACATTGCGGAGACTAACCTGTTGAGAGAATCAATAACCACCACACCATTCAAACTCCTCCTTCCCACTTCTCTGTAATCTTTCCAACTTCAGTCTTATTATACTGGTAGAGAAACCAGCATTATAGAATGGGAGCAGTGGAAACAGATAAGGTCATTAGTGATAGCAGCAGAATGAGGCCATTCGGCCCTTAGAAACATAGAAACATAGAAATTAGGTGCAGGAGTAGGCCATTCGGCCCTTCGAGCCTGCACCGCCATTCAATATGATCATGGCTGATCATCCAACTCAGTATCCCGTACCTGCCTTCTCTCCATACCCTCTGATCCCCTTAGCCACAAGGGCCGCATCTAACTCCCTCTTAAATATAGCCAATGAACTGGCCTCGACTACCCTCTGCGGCAGAGAGTTCCAGAGATTCACCACTCTCTGTGTGAAAAAAGTTCTTCTCATCTCGGTTTTAAAGGATTTCCCCCTTATCCTTAAGCTGTGACCCTTTGTCCTGGACTTCCCCAACATCGGGAACAATCTTCCTGCATCTAGCCTGTCCAACCCCTTAAGAATTTTGTAAATTTCTATAAGATCCCCACTCAATCTCCTAAATTCTAGAGAGTATAAACCAAGTCTATCCAGTCTTTCTTCATAAGACAGTCCTGACATCCCAGGAATCAGTCTGGTGAACCTTCTCTGCACACCATCAAGTCTACACTGCCATTCAATCATGGGTGTTCTTTCTATCTCTTCCTCATAACCCCATTCTCCTGCCTTCTCCCCATAACCCTTGACACCCGTACACACCATACTGTAATTATTGTAACATTTTAAATGCATGTTTTGGAATCTCAATGATAGAAAGCATTGACCTGGTGTTATGCTTTGAAATCTTCGCGATGAACATATTAATAAAGATATTACAATCACTGACAGATCAATTTTACATCAACGTTTTAACATTCCGGCTAAGAAAATATAAAAGCAGAAACAAGGATACAAGAATAAATTTGTCAGAGAGGCGAGATAACGAGCGATAGAGTGAGAAAGTATGAAAGGATAAATGAGGCAGAACAAGGGAGATGAAAGGAGAGGAAAGGAGAAAACACAGAGCAGAGGGAAGGAGAGAGATGTCAAGAGAACACAGCAGAAGCAAGAGAGTGGCAGAGGGAAAAGGAGAGAGAGCTGGAAAGGGAACTCCCATTCCCTCTCTCCAGAGATGCTGCCTGTCCCACTGAGTTACTCCTGCATTTTTTGTCTATCTTCGATTTAAACCAGCATCTGCAGTTCTTTCCTACACTGGGAAGTTGGGAGCAGAGAGAGAGTTTAATTCGACCCCACTGTTCCGTTTTCAGAGTCAAGCAACTAAAACATAATTTATTTTCTTGAACAACATTTCTAGGTCCCTTTTCATTGTCCCAGGGCTTTGTCAGGGCACTTCAGGTAAGAGCCTCTTTGCACCCCTCCTCACTAGTTGATTGCTTGCATCACGGCCTGGTTTGGCAAAGCGAACACTCAGGAATGAAGCAGATTACATAAAGCGGTGAACACTGCCCGCTCCATCACCGGCACTGACCTCCCCACCTTCAGTGAGATCTACAGTAGTCGCTGTCTCAAAAAGACAGCCAGCATCAACAAGGACCCACACCATCCTGGCCACGCTCTCATTTCACCCCCAGCCATTGGGAAGAAGGTACAGGAGCCTGAAAAGAGTAATGTCCAGGTTCAGGAACAGCTTTTTTCCCTCCAGCCATCAGGCTAGTGAACACTACAAACTCCGACGGAACTCCGGCATGTCAGCTGCCTGGGACTGCACAAGGGACTTCAGGCCTTGTTTTGTTTCTTGCTCCGTATTGGTTTTTTTTTTTAATTTATTGCATTTCTTTTTTAGATTATTGTGCTATCTATTGAGTATTCTGTTTACAAATCCGCTGTGCTCGTGAATGTGGGAGAAAGTTCAAAGGACAGCCTGAGCTAACGCTGCTCACAGTCCTTGTAATTTTGGATAAGGCATCAAAGACACAAAGTGTGAGCAGGCATTGATAGACAAAGGGATACCCTACCAGCTGGAACAACTTTAAGCTGTACCCTCACTAACCCAGGTGCCGCAAGATGGGGTTGACACAATACCACCTCTTGGTAATAGCACCCTAATCCTGGATCATTGGGGAAAACACACCTGAGCTGCACTTAAAAAGCCAATGCAACCCCTCTGGCCACGGCCCTTGCATGCAGCAGGCGGCATGCCATCCATTTGTCAGCCTGAGTGAAAGTCAATGTTAAATGCAGGAGTGGCAACTTGCTCCCTATCTCCAAGATCTGCTGTGACATCAATAAGATAGAAGACCCTGAGAGAAGTTAGTGGACACACATGGAGCAAAAAGGTTCAAATCTCAGTCCTACATTTAGAAAACACTTCAAAATTCTGAATTAAAAAGAAGAATCTTTAGTATCGAATAATTCATTAATATATTCTGGGACAATTCTTTCAAAGTAGGCTTGGTTCTGTTCCAAATGCACTAAAGGGTTTTCTGCATATTTTCAAATCCATTATCTTCAGCCGATTTCATTATACTATCATGCACACATCACTTTCAGTCTTGAAGTCTGACAGAAAACAAAAGGCAGCAATTGTACCCACTGGATCCTCTGCATAATGAATGATAATGCCAGTCATTAGGGTATTTCAGTTCCTAATAGTCATTTGATATTTTTCAAGATCTCTCACTGGTAACAAATCTTTCACCATGTGTACTGTGTGAGTGGCCAGTATCGGTTATAAAGACCAAGGGTTTTCTTCAGGGTTCAATTCTCATCCAGGACTCTATTTTCTTTAAATAAAATCTCATAGAATAGTGGGAGTGAAATAAAAAACTGTTGAAATATATATCTGTCTTTTAATTGTGGCAATTGTTTTCACTGTTCCATGCAGCCAGTTTTAGTAAAACACCGACAAAGTGAGAGATTGACGGTAAACTGAGTACAAAAGGCAGAAGATTAAGAAATAATAAAATTGTAGTATTTTGTGGCCTCACCCAAATATGTTTGAAACTGATTAGCTCCCGTTGCAATTCAACGTTTCGTTAAAATTCATTACAACACTCAGATTTCTTTAAAGAATTAATATTTAAAAAAACACATATTGGGCAAAATGGTTGAGTTAATTATTTTCATTAAAGATATGCATCTTAGTGAACGTGAGATAGTCTGGTGCAATTATTTAATAAAACTCCACACAAATTTCTTTTGCTGATCCAATCCATTGCAATACATGTCGGAACACTGTTGTTGCAATTCTCAAATGCACATGCGCTGCCTGCTGGACACCCATGCAGCAGGGAGTTTCTCACCCAATTATGCAGCCTGCTGCATTACAACATGCAGGAGAGCAAGCCCCCAGCCGGCTGTGCTGGCAACTCCCCCGAGGTCCCTGTTACAGGAGGTCCTTATCTGCCTCCCCCGCATGTCCCACTAGCCTATGGCCAACACCTGCCCCAGTGTGATGCACCAACCCACCGCAGAGCTGTTACAAACTCTCTGCATCCTGACGCTGACCACCTATCACACAACAATCGCAAATCACAACCATTCAATATTGTCAAGAATAAAGTAACCCTTGGCCTGTCCCGATTGTCGAACTACAGACCACCTGACTCAAGACTACATGCAGCTATTTTATGGAATTTCAATTCTGCCAACTGAGATTTGGTATGTCAACAAATATTCTCTTACCCTTCTACAGGTGTACAATAGAGAGCCTACTGACCGGTTGCATCACGGCCTGGTTCAGCAACAAACACCCAGGAATGAAGATGGTTGCAAAAAGTGGTGATCACTGCCCAGTCCATCACAGGGAGCCACCTCCCCACCATTGAGTGGATCTACGGGATTCATTGCCTCAAAAAGACAGCCAGCATCACCAGGGACCCACACCACCCTGACCAGGCTCTCATGTCACTCCTGTCATCAGGAAAAAGATACTGTAAAGTGTAACTGTAACATCCAGGTTCAGGAGCAGCTTCTTCCCAACAACCATCAGGCTATTAAAAACTACAACTCCACATAGGCTTGGAGCTATATAGTCCTGGGGACATTAATTGTGACTTTGTGCTCCTATTGTCCATTTATTCATCTGTTTTTTTTTTAATCTATACTGAACCTTTTGTTATTCATTGTGGGTTTTACACAGTAACATGTTTATATATCAATTCTGTTGCTTCAATTAAGATTTTAATTGTTCTGTTTTGTGATATATGACAATAAAATACTTTTGACACTTGACTAACTAAATTGATTGGACATTATTTTGTAACCATATTGTGCGATGTGCCAATTTCATTGATGTTCCAATGTTTCATTTCCCTTGAAGTGTTCTTGATATGAAAATAAATATTTAAAGTATCCCAAATGGTGTCCGTGGACCAAGATTTCAAATGCCATTTGAAGAACCAGGGCAGGGACAGATTGTCACCATCTCTATAGGTGGAGCTAACTCGACCTTGAACTTGAAAATGGTGCTCCTGCCTTCCGTACTGAACTTTGCTATGCATTCGCCAATGGCTGGTGGGATTCAAGTGTGGTCCGTCTTTTAACACCTAAAGAGGCCACAAAGTGGCCGAAGGAAGACCTTTTATTGATAGCATGCAGTCAACATGGTAATTCATGCTACGCCACTTCACGGAAGTGTTATCCAAAATCAGGACTTGTAAAGTGATATCAGACAAGAGGATCACAGCACTGGCTCAGATAGCATGGGTTTGTCTCCGATGAGATGGAAGTGAGTACAGGGAAATGGAAGCGCTCTGGATGAAGGTGGATTCCAACGTTTGGAGAGCGGAATGCACACAGCTGGCTTTGATGAAGCGGCGGTATTTGGGGTTACCCCAGAGATTGGACTTGTCGGAGTGCGGGGATCGCAGAGGGAGGCAAAGCTGGAGTTTATAGAGAAATGGGACTGTGGAAAATGTGTACAGAGGTGAGGACGTTTAAAGATGGGCTAGTACTGAGCAGAGAGATAAAGGATGAATGGAACTGAGTGTGAGGCAATGAGAGGTAGACACACTGTGCTGGGGTAACTCAGCGGGCCAGGCAGGCAGGCAGCGTCTCTGGAGAACGTGGATAGGTGAGGTTTGAGTTGGGAACCCTTGTTCAGGTCATGAGTTGTGATAAGGGGCTGGGGGTGGGTGAGAATGAAGGGGCTTGCGCTGAATCAGAGAGCAAGACAGGAGAAAGGAAGAGAGAAACAGGGGCATAGAGTCACAGAGGGCAATGAAACAAAGACAGGCAAGAACAGCCAGTCCGAGAAACGCACAATTACAGAGCGGGACAATAATGGAGCCGCACACAGGACGTTCTCAAATAAACAAAACGAAAAGCACAAAAGAAACGAGAAATAAATCACAAGCCTGAGTCCGAACACAGATAATCCATTTGCCAAGGAATGTCCCTGTTGGCTCAGGGTTCCTATCAACAGAATAAGAGCAGCCAATTTGTAACCCTCTACCCCGCAGCCTGTTTGATCATTCAGTCAGTAACTGGCTGTAAACAAAATACAAGGAGTTCAGGCCACGTTGTACACAAGTGATCACACTTTGTGAATGATGCTCACACTGAACAAGCTGTGTGGTTTGTGCTGTGTTCGGTTTAATTAAAGAGCGCGGATGATGTGGACTGTCTGTTATTTTCTCTCTGTCTTGTACACTGTTGTTGGGATTCCCGTCCAACGAGGCTGAAAACCTAAAGGTTTAGATCCAATGAGATTCTGACAACGGTGTAAACTATCTCCCCTGCCAAACCAAGGCATCAAGCAAAACCTCTTTATTGTCAAATGTGTGTGTTTTTGTTTCTCTCCGCGATGTTTACTTTCCAGGTAAGTTTTGACAAATAGTCCAAAACAAACCACCGTCACGTTTCAACGCACGGAGCAGAAGTTGATTGGGAGAAGATGTATTTGTAACTTTGTTTGTGTCGGGATGATTCCGGGGGTGCCCGGGGCCAGGGGGTTCCGAGAGTTGAGGGGTTCAGCGGGTGGGGAGAAAGTCATTCTTCTGCCCGTGAATGTGATGAGTATTTCCGCCGCGCTCAGAAGGCAGGCAGGGGATGCCTACAATTCCTGTACAAACGGCAAGATTAAATAGGTCATCTATAACACTGGGAGTTTCAGTGTACTGGGTACTCGGGTCTGAATAGGAAAAAATAATTAAAAATAATTCTCTACCTCCCTACGTTATATTAAAAATTTCCCCCTCGCAACGCAAAAGGGCCTATTTTTATATCTGAAAACGCACCACAAAAGGGTGATGGAATTGCTGTCTGTAATGACAGTGGAGAAAGATGATAATTTGTATTAACTAGGGAGCAGCGAGTCAAGCTCATTTGCATCTTTTAGATTATATGCATTTCAGAAGTAATTTCTGGAGGGGCAATGAATGAGTAGTAATTCCCGCGTGAATTCACAATATAGAAAAAAACCCATCAAACACCACAGAGGGAATGAGGGAGAGAGAGAGAGAGAGGGAATCGCAGCATAATAACATAGCCAGGTTGGCGAGAACTAATTCACCAAGAGCATATTTCAACCGTGCATTTAGGATCGAGCATGAAGGCTATAGAAAAGACTGTTCCTTCAGTACTTTAACATTCTCCCAGATAATTATCATATCATATTTCATTTCTCTGCTTACAATGCTAGTCAATCACCCTGCTCTCTTTGCAATTACTAAAGTAGGGAGCGAAAAGGTAAGTAAATCCCAGCGCATTCGGTCGCTTCTTAACACCAGCCACGTTTGGAGTTGCTGAACACTCTGACTGAAATTTGACAAACAAAATTTGTCTTCAACCCTAATTATGACATATTTATTTGCCCTTTCCTGCAGATAATATTGGGCCTCATCTTTCAATTAGTAATTACGAAAATTAATAGCAAACAAAAGCAATAACGAATACGGCTTCAGTAATGGTGACAGCCCCGCTGCAAATATGACAAGGTCAAATTATATTTCTGTGTGTAATTCAATGAATGTCATTAGGATACAGCCAGCATCATCTGTATCCTTTGTTCGCTATGAAACATATTTCTTTACTTTGCTGATGCATCTTATACATTTCTTGCTGGTAGCTCATTTTCTCCTGATGCCGCCGAGGGAAGGCTTCTATAGCCAATCTGCCTTCTCTTCCAAATGGGTGTAAGGCAGAACAGCCAGCTCTGTAACTCAGGATGGAAGCAGGTATCTGTGTCCCAGTCCTCACTCTCCCAGTACAATGACCAGCCGTTGTGTAAAATCTATAAAATCATGAGAGGAGTAAATCGGGTAGAGTCTCTTGCCCAGAGTAGGGGAATCGAGGACCATTGATTCAAGGTGAAGGGGAAAAGATTTAATAGGAATCTGAGGGGTAACTTTTACACACAAAGGGTGGTGGATATATCGAACAAGCTGCCAGAGGAGGTAGTTGAGACAGGGACTATCCCAACATTTAAGAAACAGTTAGACAGGTACATGGATAGGACAAGTTTGGAGGGATGTGGACCAAACGCAGGCAGGTGGGACTAGTGTAGCTGGGACATGTTGGTCGGTGTGGGCAAGTTGGGCCAAAGGGCCTGTTTCCCCACTGTATCACTCTATGACTCTATTTGTCGAAGGGAAAACAAGCCAACATTGCTCAACAAGGATGTGAGGCAGGACAGGATGAGACTGGTGGTGTTTTGGACATTGGAGAATGGGCAGATGGTGGAGGCAGATCTTCTACGAGTGTCACGTCTGAAGGTCAGGGGTCTCTGGGGCATTCGGGGTAGAGGCAAGGATTGACAATGTCGTCCCATCCCCTCCCCTCCAAAGCCACACATGAGACTGTAGAAAGTCACAGATAACAACCTCCATTATAGAGATCACTAAATCTCAAAGGTTATGGGGAGAAGGCAGAAGAATGAGGCTGGGAAGGAAAGATAGGACAGCCATGATTGAGTTGTGGAATAGACTAGATGGGCCGAATGGCCTCGTTTTGCTCCGATGACTTATGAACATAAATTCATCATATAATAATAATAATAATAATCTTTATTTATATAGCACTTTTCAACAAAACCAGTATTTGAACCAAAGTGCTTTGTTGCAAAACATATTTGGCTAATAAAATATGATTATGATTATGATTATGATAATTCTGTTCCTTCCAAACTAAACTACAAGTCACATCTGGTTTGCATCTGACTGTTCTAACAGGTCACCTGTCGTCCCCTCTCTGGGTTTGTGTGTTACACCCCTGCCAACTATTCCTGATGTTGGGGGAGCTCAGAATGAGGTGGTCACAGTTTATGAATAATGGGTTCGGCCATTTAGGACTGAGATGACGAAAAACGTTTTCACCCAAAGAGTTGTGAATCTGTAGATTTTTCTGCCGCAGATGGCAGTGGAGGCCAATTCACTGGATAGATTCAAGAGAAAGTTAGATATAGCTCTTGGGGCTAAGGGAATCTAGGGTTATGGAGGAAAAACAGATACTGGGTACTGATTTTGGATGATCAGCCATGATTATATAGAATGGCCGTGCTGGCTGAAGGGCCGAATGGCCTACTCCTGCACCTATTTACTATCTTTCTATGTAACTACCTCTGCCCCACAGACTGCAGTTGTTCCAGAGGACGGCCACTCCACACACTCATTGCTTTCTGCTATCCCATCCCAAACCCAGAACCAGAGAGGGGAATCACTGCCGGGTAGATGTGAGTGTTCCTGGTGAGGAACAATGTCCGATGTTGTCTACTGATTGCTGTCACCGGCTCAATGAAAAACTGGAAGCCATTGATCTCTGCAACTGATCTACACCTTGATCTTACTGATTTGCCATGGTTCCTAAATGCTTCATAACAATCATAACCAAGAGATCAATCTCAGATGGAAAATTTCAACGATACCCCAGCCTTAAACATCCAGAGACATCCATTTTCAGACTTCCACCCTCAGTTTGTGTGAGGAATTTCCTCTTGATATAACCCTTACATAGTCAAACTCAAGGCGAGGTTGGCATGGATTGTAGAGGGCCGAGATCCTCTCTGCCCAGAGCCAGTGCATGGCATGGAAGGCAGAAGCCTGGACTGGGCCTGGAACTCAAGCTTGTCATCTTCCTAACGTTGAAGTGTAGGAATATCTGGGCCATGACCAACACTTGAGGTGCAGCCCTAGTGCAAGAACATGTGGGCGTGGATCAGGGGAAGTGGCCCAGTCACGAGTGCCTGGCGACGGTGGTTATACGTGCATGAGTGACAGAAGATGGCAAACACCGCCACAACAAGGAGCCAGAACCCAAGGCAACAAACAGCGCAAGAGAAAGACTTCAGAATGCACTGGGCAGGAGGCAGTAGTGTCTGTGTGACAGTTTATGCCACATCATCACAATGGATAAGGTAAAGTCGTTCAGAGAGAGGCAACATGCAGAACTCCATCCCATATTCTTTATTCTTCTCTGGCATGTTTCCTTTTACATCCAAATTTACTGGAAGTATTTTTTTTCTAATCACATAGTTCCTGCCCGTTTAAGTTGCCCGCTTAAAATAGTCTTGGCTCCTCGTCAAACTTTACAAATATTTCTTTAAAAAAGCACGGAGCACATAAATTGAAGACGGACACTGCAGCTTTTGTCAGGGTTTGGATTATTCACAGTTTGAGTGTACACTCCCTCCTACACAGGTTAATGCTCCACATAAACACAGGCTGCCTTTGTTCCCTGTCCCAGCCGGGCCCTCAGCAAGAGGCTGCTCCAGACTGTAGCCTCACTTCCTCAGGGAAGGAGGCTGTGTACCAGGTAGGCTGGGGTCAAATGGCAACGCCTTGCACTCTCTCCCACAAGGAAAGATTCCGGCTTCAGGGGGTGAATCTCTGACACTGTGCACTTGCACAAGTCCTGCACAATGTAGGCCATCACACACCTAGGAAATAATGTGGGATATATATATATATATATATATATATATATATATATGTATATATGTATGTATGTATATATATATATGTGTGTGTGTGTGTATATATATATATGTGTGTGTGTATGTTATGTGTGTATATATATATATCTATATTACTAAAAGTCTGATCTTGACCGCTTTTGGCCCACTGTGCTGCGATTTCTGAGAGAACACCGAGACCTATGGCCATCATTTTTGGCCACCTCGCGCAGAGCCCCCCTCCGCCTTCCGGGACTGGAGGATTTTTCCCATCGATGAAAAATCAGAGAGATGTTAATGTTTTTTAAAAATTTGCCATTCTCCCTGCTGCCCCCGCTGGCGGCAGGGGGGAGGGACGATAAAACCCGGAAGTGTAGTCCCTCACTCAGTCTCTGCCAGACCCAGGAAGCGAGAGGGTCACGTCTGCGAATAACACTGAACGCACGTCTACTCCACGGTGAGTCCCCTCGATGCGGCTGTAAAGGGGCTGCTGCCCAATTGTTTGCCTCTCCTTTTAAAAAAGTTTGTGTTCACAAAATGAATTTTGGTTGTCAGGTGGCTGCTGCCCAATTGTTTGCCTTGGCTTGGCTTTTAAAATCGTTGCAACAGTTGGCTACCAGCCCAAGAATCCATTCGGCCAACAATGTCTATACTAGCCCTCTGGAAATCAGTACCTTCGGCCCGCCACACCCATACTAACGCAACAGAAAGCCCCCTCCCCCCACTGGCGAGCAATATTGGAATTGGTGGAGAGGTGGAATATTGCGTTGGTGACCAGTCCTCCCGTGTGATGCTGGGACCCAATGGGGCCCACTTAGTCTAGTAGATATATATATATATACATATACACACATATACACACACACACACACACACACACACACATACACACACACAGTGCTGCAGTGACTCAGCGAGACAGACGGCATCTCAGGAGAGAAGGAATGGGTGACGTTTCGGGTCGAGACCTTTCTTCAGATGGGTCTTCTCTGCAGAGATGCTGTCTCTCCCGCTGAGTTAATCCAGCATTTTGTGTCCATCTTCAGTGTAAACCAGCATCTGTAGTTCCTTACTAGACACTATATAATGGCTCGATGGTGGTATCTGAGGGAAGTTGGCACCCATTACTCAAACCACACCAGTGGTCGGCCACCACATTCAGGAGGAGAAGGTGAATGGAGGATACTGGAGACCAAATGTTGATGGTTTGTGAACTATTTGCCGTCGCTGACAGTCAGCAGGCATTGCTTCATGCAAATTATTTGTCCCTATTACTCTAACCCTGCTCAGTGTATTAATGTTCCTTTAAGCCTTGGAATGGTGATAAGGACCACAATGGCCAAGAGGACCTATGTCCAAGTTCTTGTTTGGTTCAATGACCTAAGTTGGCCAAGAGGAAGGTTCACTGAGAAGCTGAAAGCTAGACAAGGTGATTGACCTTGGCAACTTGTACAGAAAGAGGCCATTCAGCCCATCGGACCATTCTGTCATTCAACAAGGCCGTCACTGGTCTATATCTCAGCTCGACAACCCCTGGTCTGTACTTCTCACTGCCATTATCCAACAAAATCTGTTGTCATCGACCTGGAAATCTCCAGCTGATCTTTAACATTTACTGTTTTAGATGAATAAGCTCGAGATTTCCGAAACCTATGCTTCCTGTTTCCATTGCAAAATGGTTTGGTTCTAACTTTGGTTTCTCCCACTGCCCACTTTCCAGTCATTCCCGTGGGATGGAGAAAGGGAAATGACTGAGCAGCTTCAGCCGGGACATGTCCTGTCCGCACACCGCTGATTGGATGGCATCATGGGTTAACAGGCTGAGGAAGACATGGTGTTCCCTGACTCGGGATAAAACCTCTCCGAGATCCAGCAAGAAAGGAAGGGGAAAAAGGTCTTGGAAAATGTCCGTATAAAGTAAAACTATAAATAAAACAAAACCCTGTCAGGAAACGGGAGAATTTGGACAAATGAACGAGGTGTAATTTAGGCATTAGGGACTTGGGCACAGTCCAAGGATTATGGTATAAACACTCGACTAATAATGGGATTGGATTGGAATGTTTCTCTGAAAGTCAACTGGGATGATCTAGGGTTTAGGTTTGACTGCCCTGTGTGGGACGGGCTGGACCAGTGTGCAACTAATAATCCTCTCTGCTGACAGCCCTTTGTGGCTGCAGTTAGGTTACTTGCTGCCAAGACTTGCTAATCATACAACTGTGAAACAATGAAGCTTTAGAACTCAAGTACTGCTTTCATCCCGCAGCCTAATTAACTAAATCAGAGAGACAAAGCGTTCAACTATCTCCTGTAAGTAACAAAGTCAACCCCATGTAACGTAGCCTGGCTTTGATTTACTCTGCTGTTGTGTTCACTAATCTCTGTTTCTCAGGACACAGAAGCCAAACCTTCCCTGCAGCTTTTAACTTGCAATATTTTTCCCTTGGTATCTTTTGCCCGGTTGCTGTCACAGTCTATAACAGCTGGGCTTGAGGAATTTGCGGATGAGGCGGGGGTTCTGGAGGTATTACCCTGCCCAGGTGCATTAAGGGCCTGTCCCACTTTCATGACCTAATTCACCAACTCTGCCGAGTTTGCCCTCGACTCATACTCACAGCATGGTCATCATGAGGTCATAGGTAGGTCGTAGCAGGTCGTGATGCTAGTCGTAGGTACTTGGGGCATCAAGGAGGTCGGGGCGTTTTTTCTAGCACGAGGAAAAATGTCCACAAGTAAAAAAGGTTGTGAATTAGGTCGTGGAAGTGGGACAGGCCCTTTAGTCTCACTTACGTCAAGTCAAGTCAAGTCAAGTTTATTTGTCACATACACATACGAGATGTGCAGTGAAGTGAAAGTGGCAATGGTCGCGGACTTTTGTGCAAAAGACAAACAACCAAACAACCAAACAAACTATAAACACAATCATAACACACATATTCTTTTACATAATAAATAATGGAAGGAAAAACGTTCAGTAGAGTTAGTCTCTGGTGAGATAGGCGTTTACAGTCCGAATGGCCTCTGGGAAGAAACTCCTTCTCAACGTTGCCTCAGTCCTATCTCATAACAGTGTTTAGTTTAGTTTAGTTTAGTTTAGTTTAGTTTAGTTTGGATATACAGCGCGGAAACTGGCCCTTCGGTCCACCGAGTCCGCACCGACCAGGAACCCCTGCACATTAACTCTACCCTACACACTCTAGGGACAATTTACACATTTACCAAGCCAATTAACCTACAAACCTGTATGTCTTTGGAATGTGGGAGGAAATCGAAGATCTCGGAGAAAGCCCACGCAGGTCGGGGAGAAAGTACAAACTTTGTACAGACAGCACCCGTGGTCAGGATCATACCCGCGTCTATTGCCACTGTAAGGCAGCAACCCTACCTCTGTGCCACTGTGCTGCCCACTGTACCACACTGTCCCACTCATCCCAGTCATTCACCAAAGCCTAACAGACACTGAGTGTCAGAAACTGTTTAACAAGACCAGATTTGCACTGTCTTTTCATTTTAATTTATTCACTATATATGAAGGTGTGTCTTGAGGCACCGCCGTTGAGGTCATTGTAGGTGGGGCTTTTATATATATTGCAGGTGTAACTAGTGAAGATGGGGCATCTTGGTCAGCATGGGCAAGTTGGGCTGAAGGGCCCATTTCCAGGCTGTGTGAATTTATAACTATTCACAGGTGTAGCTATATTATAAGCATGGCCGGCCCAGTTAAACGTGTGCGATCGATGGTCAGCATGGACCCAGTGGGCCGAAGTTGCTGTATCTCCCTACAACTAATTCAGCTCCATGCCCTTCCACAGGATATTCATGGCGGTGCTGTTGAATCTCAGAGAGTGAGGGTTGGCCTCTCTCCTGGTGGAAGTAATGCCTGCCACTTGCCACATGTACGTCTGAGATGAATGATGGAGGCATAGCAATTAAAATTCAACCACGAAAAACCATGGAGTTCAAAATTCAGTTGCTTAAATAAATCTGGAAAAAAAATGCTGGTAGCAGTAATGATGATCAGACTGCTGTCCTCTGAACAAGTAAATCTACCACTCTCGCCTACTGGTTCTAATGTGTTTCTACACCCCATTCTAATTCAGTCTACTCTAACTACCTTCTACAGTGACATAAAAGACTGCTCCAACTTTAAGATGTAGCATAGCAACTTGGTGTGACTTTGTCAAGATAATTGCTAAACCTGTCGTTCAGAGAAATACTGGCTGCACAGCTCTCATGATACCTTGAACTTGTGAAAGGCTGCTTAGGGGCGGCACAGTGGCACAGCAGTAGAGTTGCTGCCTTACAGTGCCAGAGACCCAGGTTCGATCCTGACTACGGGTGCTGTCTGTATAGATTTTGTACGTTCTCCTTGTGACCACGTGAATTTTCTCCGGGTGCTCCGGTTTCCTCCCACACTCCAAAGACGTACAGGTTTGTTGGCTTCAGTAAAAAAACTTGTAAATTGTCCCTACTGTGTAGGATAGTGCTAGCGTACAGGGTCAGAGTGTACGCGTTGGGCCAAAGGGCCTGTTTTTCGCCCTGTATTTCTAAATTCTAAAGGCTGCGCTTGCTGCAAATTTATCTTTTATGCTTTAATGCTAGAAATGTTTATGATGCATCTGAACGTTTCTAACAAAGGGAGTGGCTGAGATGGTGGGGCCAGGGTCAGGACTAGGAAAACATGACTCTGGTGTAGAGTTGAGGATAGTATCGCTGTCTGATTTCAGCATGTGAATTTACCCAGGAGATAAAGAACAAATTATCCCTTCAAAACAATTGTAGAATCGTGGTTGTATCCACATAACTCTGAACAAAAACACATTTATCCCCAATCCTGAATGGATTTTGGATGAAGTATCTTGAGAGTATCCACGGCTTCTGCTAGATGCAGGGGTCACTGTGCCTTTGTAGCTGACAACTATTCCCCAGCAATAGTTGGAAAAACATCACGAGACCAGTTTTTGGAGAACTCTGAACATAAACAAATTTAATCCAGCTCCCACAAGATGGTTTAAAATAATATGCTCTGATTCTTGGTGGAGTGCAGGTCCAAGATTTTAGGGGAATCAAAGGAGTTGGAGTTAGTGCAGTGAAGTGGTGCTAAAGAACAACTCAGCTATGATCTTACAGGGCAGTGGAGAGGCCAAACAGCCTATTCATGCTTCTTGTTTAAGAAGGAACTGCAGATGCTGGAAAATCGAAGGTAGACAAAAATGCTGGAGTAACTCAGCGAGTGAGGCAGCATCTATGGAGCGAGCTTCTTACTCACTTTCCCTAGTTGATTCAGCCAGGGGAATGATCCCACAAACACTGATCCTCAGTCGGGTACGGGTTCCATTAGAACTCTCACTGGTTATGGGGCACAGGTTCCATATTCACTCTGTGTGTAGGAAGGAACTGCAGATGCTGGTTTATACCAAAGATAGACACAGATTGCTGGGGCAACTCAGAAGGCCATCTGTAGAGAAAAGTAATAGGTGACGTTCCAGGTCCAGACCCCTTCTTCAGACTATTCAGAGGTGTCCAGAGATGCTGCCTGACCCGCTGAGTTGTTCCAGCATTTAATGACTATCTTTCATTCTAACTGTCCTTGGTTTGTGGGGTCCAGTTTCCATTGTAACTCCCCTTGGTTTGTGGCCTATGGGCTCCATGCTAACTCGCACTGGTGTGTGGGCTTGGGCATTTATTTTCCCATTGGCACTGACTCTCACTGAGGTAGGAACTCTCCTGGCAGGGACCTACTCTGGTGTACAGCCCCGATGTGCGTTGGCTACCTTTGGGGTATAGGTTCTACAGAAAATGAAATCAGCTGACGTGTGCTCTAACTAGACCTAGTTACAATTATCAGCGGGAGAACTGAAGCAGTTTTCAACATTAGTTACAAACATTCGGCCCATTGGCCAGAGCACATGTGCAACCTTTGATCAAGCATGGGGCAGATGATTCCAGTAACATGGGAATCAAAGGAGAACTGGGGAAAGACGGGTTAAGTCAGTTGGGCAATCACTCCTGCTCCAGGACACGGCACTATCCAAGTCCAGCCATCTTCACCTGCCTCAACAACACCCTGTTTTCACAAGGTCATGAGTGATAGGCCATTTGGGCCATCGTCTACTTCGCCATTCAATTATGGCTGATATATCTCTCCCTCCTAACCCCATTTCCCTGCCATCCCCCCTTAACCTCTGTCACCGGCATATATCTATCTCTGCCTTGACTTGGCCTCTACAGCCTTCTGTGGCAAAGAATTCCACAGATTCACCACCCTCTGAGTAAATCTACCATCAAATCAGGATTGCAAGCGTTTTCTGGTGACTCCAGCTTGCACCTCCTCTCACGGTAAACAATATCTGCTCACAGGCAGCAGGAGTAAGGAAAATTCATGGCTGAACTGAAAATTGGCAAGGAAAGACACAAAGTGCTGGAGTAATTCTGCAGGTCAGGCAGCATCCCTGGAGAACATGGACAGGTGACGTTCCAGGTTGGGACCCTTCTTCAACATTGGCGAGCAGCTTCTATGCCAAGAAAGGAACCTCTCCAACAGGACTGATGGCCTGCTCTTGGCATTCAAAATGCCAACAACTAAAATAGTGTAGGAAAGAGCTGTAGATGCTGGTTTAAACCAAAGATAGGCACAAACATCTCAGCGGGTCAGACAGCATCTCTGGAGAAAAGGAGTAGGAGACGATTCGGGTTGACCCTTCTTCAGAACAATTTAAATAGACCAGGTACATTAATCTAAGAACATAAGATCATAAGATCAAAAGTGATAGGAGTAGAATTAGGCCATTCAGTCCATCAAGTGTACTCCGTCATTCTGTACATTTCAATGAGGTGTCCCATCATCCTTCTAAACTCCAGACTCAGTCTGACATCCATTCCTTCCACAGATGCTGCCTGACCCGTTGAGTTACTCCAGCGCTTTGTGTTTTGTGCATGCTTTCTTGTGTGCCATGTTTTACGTGGTTGATGATTCAATAGCAACCACCTCTCACAAGGGTTTGGATTAACTACTCTGGGATGTGGGCCCAAGAATAACTGCAGGATGTTGAAATTAGTTAGCAGCAGATTAGGTAACGGTGTCACCGACTTGGGATTTCATTCAACAGATAGGCCTGGAAAGAGTGGACGTGGAGAGGATGTTTCCACTAGTGGGAGAGTGTAGGACCAGAGGTCACAGCCTCAGAATTAAAGCACGTTCCTTTAGGAAGGAGATGAGGTAGAATTTCTTTAATCAGCGGGTGGTGAATCTGTGGAATTTGTTGCCACAGAAGGCTGTGGAGGCCGTTAATAGGTATTTTTAAGCCAGATAAATAGATAAATTCTTAATTAGTACAGGTGTCAAAGGTTATGGGGAGAAGGCAGGAGAATGGGGTTGAGAGGGATAGATAGATCAGCCATGATTAAATGGCGGATTAGGCTTGATGGGCTGAATGGCCTCATTCTGCTCCTATTACTTATGACCATGAATTTATAGCAGGAGAAAGCCGCAATCCCAGTGTGTCTTGCCTCTGGTAGGGAAAGGGTTAAAGCCCACTCAGCAATGAATGATACCACTTTTCACTGAAATCGTACCAAGGCCTTGGCACATAGTTCACTCCAATGATTGAAGGTGACCTTTCAGGAATATTTGAAATAATCAGTAGGTAAAGCTGGCATTTAGGAAGCAATCAGAAAGTGCTATAACTGCAGTTATCCCACAGGGTCTTAACCAGAGCACGGCTTGCTCCACCTCAGTAAACGTCCCCATATATGAGGTGCATATACCTTTACCAAAGGTAGTCCTGCATTTTGAACATTGGAAGAAGTTGAAATTAAATATGGGTTATCTTTCCAGTGGATTAATTAAACTCACTGGATACTAATGAAGATTCTGAGGAACACTATTCGCCCTGAATCATCACATTAGCTTCCCAGGTTCCCCCTTCACCTCACCCTCTTTTTTAGTCGTGGGGCACACGTAAATGGGACACGTTCTGTGCCCACGCGTGTTTGTGCGTGTACATACATGTGGCATCTTTTCTTTGACTGCGCCTTTTAGGTAGATGAAAGTCTACCTCCACGGCACAATGCCATTAAGCTAAGGGAATGGAACTATTTACAGGTTAGAGTCATAGGGAGTCATAGAGTCTTGCAGTGTGGAAAAAGGCCCTTCGCCCAGCTTGCCCACATCGGCCGACATGTCCCATCTACACTAGTCCCACCTATGTGTGTTTGGTCCATATCCCACTAAACCTGTCCTATCCATGTACCTGTCTAATGCTTCTTAAATGTTGCAATTGTACCTGCCTCAACGACCTCATCTGGCAGCTCGTTCCATAAACTTACCACCCCTTGTGTGAAAAGGTTACCCCTCAGATTCCTATTAAACCTTTCCCCTTCACCGTAAACCTATGTCATTTAGCGCTCGATTCCCCTACTCAGGGCAAGAGACTCTGTGCGTCTATTTGATCTATTCCTCTCATGGTTTTGACAACATCTTTCCTATAACATGGTGCTCAGAACTGACAACAATACTCGAAATGCGCCTCACCAACGTCTTATACAACTGTAACATGATGTTCCAACTTCTATACTCAATGCTCTAACTGATGTAGACCAAAGTGCCAAAAGCCTTTTTTGAGAACCCTATCTACCTGTGTGCCACTTTCAATAAACTATATACCTACACTCCTAGATACCTCTGCTCTACAACACTGCCCAGAGCCTTATCATTCACTGTTTAAGAAGGAACTGCAGATGCCTGAAAATTGACAGTAGACAAAAATGCCGGAGAAACTCAGCGGGTGAGGCAGCATCTACGGAGCGAAGGAAATAGGCAAAGTTTCAGGTTGAAACCCTTCTTTAGACTGATGTGAGGGTGGGGGGGGGGTTGTTCGGGAGGAAGAAAGGAAGAGGAGGAGCCAGTGGGCTGAGGGGGAGCTGAGGGGGAGGAGAAAGTAAGGACTACCTGAAATTAGAGGTCAATGTTCATACCGCTGGGGTGCAGACTGCCCAAGCGGAATATGAGGTGCTGCTCCTCCAATTTACAGTGGTCCTCACTCTGGCCATGGAGGAGGCCCAGGACAGAAAGGTCGGATTCGGAATGGGAGGGGGAGTTGAAGTGCTGAGCCACCGGGAGATCAGGTTGGTTATTGCGAACCGAGCGGAGGCGTTGGGCGAAGCGATCGCCAAGCCTACGTTTGGTCTCACCGATGTAGAGCAGCTGGCATCTAGAGCAGTGGATGCAGTAGATGAGGTTGGAGGAGAAGGTACACAAAAATGCTGGAGAAACTCAGTGGGTGCAGCAGCATCTATGGAGCGAAGGAGGAGATGCAGGTGAACCTCTGTCGCACCTGGAAAGACGGCTTGGGTCCTTGAATGGAGTCAAGGGGGGAGGTAAAGCGACAGGTGTCGCATTTCTTGTGGTTGCAAGGGAAAGTGCCCGGAGAGGGGGTGGTTCAGGTGGGAAGGGACGAATTGACCAGGGTATAAACATTGACTTCTCTAATTTCAGGTAGTCTTTCTCCCCTTCTCAGCTCTCCCTCAGCCATCTGGCCCCACCTCTTCCTTTCTTCCTCCTCCCCCCCCCCACCTTCACATCAGTCTGAAGAACGGTTTCGACCCAAAACGTTGGCTATTTCTTTCGCTCCATAGATGCTGCCTCACCCGCTGAGTTTCTCCAGCATTTTTATCTACCTTATCATTCACTTTGTGGGTTCTGCGCATGTTAGTGCTGCCAAAATGCAACACCTCACATATTCACCGCCATGACACACACACACACACACACACACACACACACACACACACACACACACACACACACACACACACACACACACACACACACACACACACACACACACACACACACACCACACACACACACACCACACACACACACACACACACACACACACACACACACACACACACACACACACACACACACACACACACACACACACACACACACACACACACACACACACACACACACACACACACACACACACACACACACACACACACACACACACACACACACACACACACACACACACACACACACACACACACATCCCACACACACGCACACACACACACGTATCACACACACACACACACACACACACACACACACACACACACACACACACACACACACACACACACACACACACACACACACACACACACACACACACACACACACACACACACACACACACACACATGTATCCCACACTTCACTTGGACTCAACATTCAACCTTCATGTTTAGTAGGGGAATCTTTATCCTGGGAACCAATGAAAAAAACCCACAAAGTGCTGGAGTAACTCAGTGGGTCAGGCAACATCTGTAGAGAACATGGATAGGTGACGTTTTGGTTGGGAGTCTGAAGGAGGGTCGCACATTCATTCTCTCCAGAGATGCTGCTTGACCCGCTGAGTTACTCCAGCACTTTGTGCCTTTAAAAAAAATGTAAATCAGCATCTACAGCTCCTCGTTTCTAATTAAAAAAAAATAGCTCCTCACGAACTTCTTAAAGCAGACACAGTGCTGGAGTAACACAGCAGGACAGGAAGTACCTCTGGAGAGAAGGTACAGGTGACGTTTTGGGTCGAGACCCTTGTTCAGACCAGCATCTGCAGTTCCTTCCTACACACATCTTCTCCAGGCAGTTCGGGATAGGCAAGAAATTCTGATGACATCCAAGGAATGAATTTAAATTGAAGTGTGTGGAAATGTGCATACGTCCATTTCCAAATGTTTGCAAAACCATGCATGTGTATGTGTATGTGGAGAGCCATTCCTGATGCCTCATATCATCCAACCTCTCAGCCAGGTCCCTGGGAACAAAAGGTGTGTGGGTACATGCACACTTACCAGTTGCGCTACCCTGTGCTGCAGTCTGAAGCTAGACAGAAAGGAAATTGGCAAGATAGAATATAACATTTCCCACAACTGTAGCCAAGATAACGTAAACTGTAACCTAATTATTGGAAAATCTCACTCGGAAAGCCAGAGGGAGCTGCCAAACCGTGCTATAAAGTTAAACAGTAAACACATTCAGGCACCAAAGCAAACGCACTATCCCACTGAGCAGGTACAACCCCATAGCAAATACGGTGGTTGGCAACTACTCAGGAAAGAAAATCTAGTCCTTGATATTTACAGAGAATCAACAAGGGAGGCAGAGGTTTAGACAGTGAGTGACCCATGTTGTGAAAAAGTCAGTGAGCAAGCAAAGGACCCGGCACGCCAAGAGCTAAAACACGGGAAAGATCGGAAAAGTGGAAATCTCCGCAAACTTAATGGAATAGCCTCGTTCGAGTTCTATTGCTCAGCTAACTACGAATCTGATTGAAAGCAAAACACAATGTTCCTGGAGGAACTCAAGGTATCAGACAGCATCTGTAGAGGGATTGGACAGACAACATTTGGGGTCAGGACCCTTCTTCAGACATGTGGTTCGCTTTGTGTTTTGTTCAATATTCCAGCATCTGTAGTTTCTTGCGCCTCCAAACAGGTTGAAGGGCTGGGCTGAGTGTGTCGCACAAGGCAGTACGAGAGGTGCGGGTGGGATATCTCTGAACATCAGGATGAACCTGATGGATGGGGGAGAGAGGGAGGGAGGAGGGAGGGGAGAGGAGAGGAGAGTCAGAATGTACTTGTAGAAACAGTGGTGGCAAACATGGACACTTCTGGGAAAGGTTAGGAAAACTATATCGAGAAGCATTGAACCATTGAAGGGGGTGAAGTAGTGATCATGGGAAGGAAGGAATCACATGGGTGATGTTATTCATGTTAGCAGAAGACCATTGCCAAGAGAGGGTAGTTGAGGCCAGTTCATGGGCTATATTTAAGAGGGAGTTAGATGTGGCCCTTGTGGCTAAGGGGATCAGGGGGTATGGAGAGAAGGCAGGTACGGGATAGTGAGTTGGATGATCAGCCATGATCATATTGAATGGCGGTGCAGGCTCGAAGGGCCGAATGACCTACTCCTGCACCTAATTTCTATGTTTCTATGTTTCTATGATCCTAGTGGGCACATTAATATTTTGGAAAATATCTTGTCAGATTGTGGACATCCTTGTGGCAGGGAATTGCGGGGTTTTAACCATGTGCTAGCATGGACATTGTGGGCCGAAGGGCCTGTTCCCATCCTGTACTGTCCCTGGTGAAGATGGACACTATTGCCCATCCTCACTAACCCGTCTAGGAGTTGCTTCTGCAATTAATCAGGTCAACGACAAAGGAGGTAAAATGGCGACTAATTGCAGTACAATTAAAGAAATATTCAGAGGGAGGTGTGGATGGGCCTCAGTACAAGTGGCAGAATGTATGATTGCAGATATTAGAAAAGCTGGGCACAAAGGAAGGATAGTCTTAATGAGGCACTTTCATGCTCAATAGTGTTGTGAAGGGGCTGAAGTTCTCATGGCTGAGAGGCTGTGGAAATCTAGAGTGTATTAAGGATAGATACCTGCCAAAAGATGTTCTTGAATTAAAAGGCAGCAAGCTATATTAGATTTAATAATGAGTAATGAGCCAGGTTCTGTTAAACAGCCCCAAGGTACACACGCACTTCTCTAATACAGATTGAAATATGATTGAGTTCAAGACAGGGAGAGACATTGAACACTCACTAGACTCAGTGAAGCTGGCTTTAATACAAGGCAAATATGTTTGCTGCAAACTTAGCGAATTTCCTCAAATACAAACAAAAAATTATCAATGTGATACAAACCTTTTAAAAACACTAAGTGGCAAAGTATCTACTTGCCAGTCCAAATATCAAATGATGTTGCGATGTAAGGGACAACATAATCTTTTAAAACAATTTTTTTAAATGGCAAGAACTAGCACAGATTCCACAGAATGGAACAGACACGAAGAACAGCAAAAAGGAAGCATATTAAATAGAGAATTGAAAAGAATTTGCAACAAATCTAGCAACGAAAAAAAATCAAAATCAAAAATGTTTAAAACTAGCTACGAGGGTTGTCAGATGCACGGTAGATTTGTTATAAAAAGATTAACAACCACTCTGCAAATGATTTGTGTCATTTGAGAAAGGGGATAGTGTTTCAAAAATGCTATTATTGAATCACAGATAGACAACAACTAAATCTCAACCAAATAGCAGCGATGAAGAAAATAATGGAACTGCAGTGACAAATCACCTGGACCAGGTGACTTCCACCCCAAATATTTAACAGACAGTCAAAACATTACAATCCACCAGCCATAAAACGTGGTGAGTTCTTCGGATTTGAGATCAGTTTCTTGGGAATGAAAAAATCGGCACATATCACTACAAATTTTAATTGCAAAAGGGAAAATTTGGAATTGGAGACTGGTTGGTCAATATCTGTTGTTGGAAAGTGTAGAATTAATAAAAAGAATGAACTGCTTGAAAACTTTCAGTTGGTCAGAGAGAGCAAGTGCGTAGTACGGGTGTCAGAGACTGTGGGGATAAGGCAGGAGAGTGTGGTTAGTAGGGAGAGATAGATCAGCCATGATTGAATGACAGAGACTTGATGGGTCGAATGGCCTCATTCTATGCCTATTCCTTATGACCTTATGACCTTAAATGTGAGCTTCTGAATAATTGGCCAAACGTGATGAACTGAACTGACTTGATTGAAGATGTGATGGGGCCATGTCTTTGGGATGTTAATACGTGGACTTACGGAAAACGTAATCCGTGGAAGATTATTGGTAACATTTACAACTCATGGAATTAAGGCCAAGGTATTAACCGTGCTCAGAAGTTGGCTGGAGAAATAAGGAACCACATACGCTGGAAAGGGAAAGCACAAATTAACATGTGTTTACACGGGAATAATAGTTGGTTTAGGGATGATTTAATTGAAATTTACAAGACAAAATGATGGGGTGGGTAGAACAAAACTATTTGGGACTTGGGCGACAAGTCAGATATTCGGACACACTTTTACCCAGAGGTTACAAATGTTTGGTTTTCTCATGCACACTAGCGGTTGCTCGATGTTACTTTAAAATCCAAAATTGGTGCATTTCTGATAATCAAAGATTATGTTGGAAAAGTTGACGCCACACATCATCCATGATTTGAAGTAGCTATTTATCGCTTCCTATCAACGCCTCTCTCTCTCTCTCTCTCGCTCTCCTGTATAAACTGTTTCCCCTTCACTCATTCTCTCCAGTGACATTTTCACCATTGTATATTCATTTTCCGCTCGGCCTCAATCTGCCAGCACCCGAGCAGCACACACAGTGCCACTGGAAGCCCCTTCTCACACGGGCTGGGGGTCTGTCAGCAAGACACATCCTCACATCAATTATAGCGGAACCCAGACTACTAACACAGGTGGAATTCAACCCTCGCAAACACTTCAAACAGCTGCAGCGCTGTGACAATAGCACTCCGTGTTTACATTAAATATCTTTTTAAACTAGAAGGAACACGACATGGTTATAAACAGCATTTTTCACTTAACATTACTGCATATTTAGTGAATGACTAACCCATGGTGTCATGGTAACTGAAAGAAAAATAATGATTACAGAGGTCGGCAGGACCCCAAGAGAAGGAACGCCGTGAATAGCAAGAGGCGGGGATTCGAAGGAAGAAAGGTGGAGAGGAGGGGGATGCAAGGAGTTGTGCAGGGATGGTGTGTGTTAGACAGGGGGCTGTGCACAGTGAACAGTGGGCTACAGTGGGTTACAGGGGGAACTGTGCACATTGCATTAACACACAGAACGGCGCATACTAAATAGACAGGGAGCTGGGTCTATGAAGAGGGAGCTGTGCATTTTCAGCAGTGTCTTGTACAGGGATCAAAGGCCAGATAATACTGAAGATACTCAACAGCTCAGGCAACAACTATGGAGCAAGAAACAGAGTTAACATTTCCGGTGAGCAGAAAGTGATGGAGTAATGCATCCCAGTTTGAGAGATGCTGCCTGACCCACTGATTACTCCAGCACATTGAGCCTATAAACCAGCATCTGCAGTTCCGCCTCATGACATTTCAGGTTGATTACCTGAACTGGAAACCTCAAGACACAAGCAATATGCACCTGATTCTGTTTCTTCCCAGCAGTTATCAGGCAACTGAACCTTCTACCAAAACCTAGAGAGCAGTCCAGTGCCACTATCTATTGGAGACCCTCGGACTAGCTTTCATCTGAATTTACTGGACTTTATCTTGCACTAAATGTTATTCTCTTCATCTTGTATCTGTACAGTGTGCATGGCTCGATTGTAATCTTGTATTGTCTTTCCACTGTTTAGTTAGCACGCAACAAAGATTTTTCATGTGAAAAGAATCGAAACAAAACTAAACTAAACTAAGCTAAACTAAACTGATACCTCCCTCATCTTGTGAAGGGCCAGAGGCACAGCACTATGTCAGTCAGAAGAAGGGTCTCGACCCAAAACGTCACGCACTCCTCTCCAGAGATGCTGCCTGTCCCGCTGAGTTACTCCAGCTTTTATTCATCTTCCTTTGATTTAAACCAGCATCTGCAGTTCCTTCCTACACACTATGTGAGCAGCCGGGATGAAGGTCCATATCAAAGCCTGGCTTCGGTTCTGTCCCAGCCCACTCCAGCATCAGTATTATTAATTGGAAATAGCAGCGATCACGCTGGAGATGCAACACTAGTCCTGACAGACTGGCCATTTCTTTGACTCCATCTCCACCAGCATCTAAAGGGACTGTTTCCAATTTAATTCATATAGCATGCTTAAAATTAGATTCAGACAAATTGTATTTTCTCCATCATCTAATTTTCTTATTTGCTCTCCCAAGGGACGAGGAGTGAAATTAATAGAGGTCTCAACACAGCAGCAGCATCAAACTTTAACCTTCTTGGAACCTGCAAATAGATGAAATACTTTCAGAGGGCGGTGGGTGTATGGAACGAGCTACCAGAGGAAATTGTTGAGGTATAACAAAATTTAAAACATATTTATGCAGGTATGCAGGGAAAGGTTTATAGGGATATAGGCCAAACGTAGGCAATGGGATTAGCTCCGATGCAGGATCTTGGTTGGCATGAACAAGTTGGATCAAAGGGCCTTATTTCCCTGCAGTAGAACTCAATGGCTTTCACGTTATGATGTTCAAGGAGCATTGGTACAGGCCTGCGTATGTCCCATACACACGGGCCTGTACGGGGAGGAACACAAATATACACCTTCATGAGAACCTATACAAAGGTCTCCACAGGAATCAACAGCATAGGCAATGTGACAAGAACATGCCATTATCCTAAGAGTCATCATACAGCATTGAAACAGGCCCTTCGGCCCAACTCGTAGATGTCGACCAAGATTCCCCATGTGTTTGGTCCAGATCTCTAAACATTGTCCTAATGGCATATTGCAATTACGCAGATACTGATCTCCACCTGATGACATAGAAACATAGAAACATAGAAATTAGGTGCAGGAGTAGGCCATTCGGCCCTTCGAGCCTGCACCGCCATTCAATATGATCATGGCTGATCATCCAACTCAGTATCCCGTACCTGCCTTCTCTCCATACCCCCTGATCCCCTTAGCCACAAGGGCCACATCTAACTCCCTCTTAAATATAGCCAATGAACTGGCCTCAACTACCCTCTGTGGCAGAGAGTTCCAGAGATTCACCACTCTCTGTGTGAAAAAAGTTCTTCTCATCTCGGTTTTAAAAGGATTTCCCCCTTATCCTTAAGCTGTGGCCCCTTGTCCTGGACTTCCCCAACATCGGGAACAATCTTCCTGCATCTAGCCTGTCCAACCCCTTAAGAATTTTGTAAGTTTCTATAAGATCCCCTCTCAAGCTCCTAAATTCTAGAGAGTATAAACCAAGTCTATCCAGTCTTTCTTCATAAGACAGTCCTGACATCCCAGGAATCAGTCTGGTGAACCGTCTCTGCACTACCTCTATGGCAATAATGTCCTTCCTCAGATTTGGAGACCAAAACTGTACGCAATACTCCAGGTGTAGTCTCACCAAGACCCTGTACAACTGCAGTAGAACCTCCCTGCTCCTATACACAAATCCTTTTGCAATGAAAGCTAACATACCATTCGCTTTCTTTACTGCCTGCTGCAGCTGCATGCCTACCTTCAATGACTGGTGTACCATGACACCCAGGTCTCGCTGCATCTCCCCCTTTCCCAATCGGCCACCACCCCATCTCCCCCTTTCCCAATGACCTCCTCCTCATCTCTAACCAGTGAGTGATACCTGCTGCTTCAACATGGGGGCTTCACATTTATGTCTGGCCTTAGAGGAGGGGGACGCCTGCTACCTTTCCCCTCTTGTACCCCAGGCCGGTGATGTGAACCAGCCCACCAGTCACTGCTGGGTCTGCAGCTTGCCTCTGTCTGCTCGAGAATGGGGTGGACAAAAATAGAAATAACTTTGTTCTTTTCCTGAGAACTACTCATCCCCCCCGACAACACAGACACGAAGTGTCAATGGTCAATAGTGCGTTATTTGCGAAATTCATTTTGCTTATATTACACATGGCTGCGCCGCCATTTTAGGCGCCTTTATTCAAAATTCAAAGACTAGTTGGCCCGCATGCTCAATGTACTGGAGCTGTTCCAGTGAACTCTCCTCGCCTGGACATAACCCAACAGGTCAGGGAGCATCCCGATAGGTGATGCTTCGGGTCAGGACCCTTCTTCAGACCATTCACCCCACATTCTGTTCAGGTGGATGTAAGGATTCCACAGTTTGAATCAAAGGGGAGCATTTATCACTCAGTCGACACCGCAGCAAACAGATTCCCTTCCCCGCTGTCTCGTGTGGGATCGGCCTTTGCCTAAACAGCTATCACACTTGTTTAATCAGCCACTGCATTTCACAAAATGTGTTGGAAAGAACTGCAGATGCTGGTTTACACCAAAGATAGACACAGGTGGATCAAGGTGTGATGTGTTTACACTGACCTCATTGCAGCCAACTTTACTGCAGACAGAGTGAAACAGGAAAGGGAAGAACTGCAGCTCAACACAGTGGTAATATTCAGAAAGCAGCTGAATGATTGTAAAATGATAAACAGCACCAAACTGGAAGTACTGATAGCTGGAGGAGTGATCCAATAAACCGAAAACAGAACGGCCGGTGAAGGTGAGAAGGGACATTGAAGGTCGGGGGCAAGGGGAGGGACACAAAGAAGATGGCACTCGTCAAGAGACAGTGTGAATGGGCCAGAGATGGATGTGGAGGGAGAGACTGGACAATGATGGTGGTGAGGATGGCAGAGCCAGAGTGAGCAACAGGAGAAAGTAAACGATAATGATTGTCTGTGATGAGGAACAACAGACAGGAAGTAAATGGGAATAGGATGAGTCCCTACTTTCTCCTCCCCTTCTCAGCTCTCCCTCAGCCCACTGGCTCCACCTCTTCCTTTCTTCTTCCAGTCCCCCCACCCTCACATCAGTCTGAAGAAGGGTTTCGAGCTGAAACGTTGCCTATTTCCTTCACTCCATAGATGCTGCCGCACCCGCTGAGTTTCAACCAGCATTTTTGTCTACCTTCGATTTGCCAGCATCTGCAGTTCCTTCTTAAACAAGTAAATGGGAATGTCTGTGTATGGGGAAAATGAAAGAAAATTAATGAATGGTGTGTGAAGTCCGGAAAGTTTGAAGATATTTTTACATTGCCATAAACTCAGCACACTTCTGCCAGACTTTTTGTGCCCATCCCCCCTTCTCTTATCCCTCGCATTCTCCGTTACTCTGCTTCTCACTCATTCATTCTGATCATTCTTTTGATTTTCCACTCATTCTGAAGTCTCTCTGTCTTTCTCACTTTCCCTCTCTCATTAATTCATCTTCATGGACACTGAATTTGGATCCGATCCAGGAGCAAGTCACCTGAGGGAAAAGGCAATATTAATTCCGATTTAATCAGAATTAACTAACTTCCCTCCGTATCCAGCAATACATTTCCATCCAAATTAGAGCTGATTGAATCGGAATTAGAAAGTATTATGGAAATGGGGCTTGAGACTTAAATGTGACAGAAACCAACTTCATTTACAGATACAAAAAGCAATTTAACACAATTTTCTGATTACCATAAGTTTCCAAATCACCTTCACAGATCACAAGAGTTCAGGTGGGAATACAAAAGGCTTGTTCTTGTTGAGGGGACACTGGGTCACCTTACATTCATCGCTCATAACAAGAGAGAAAACCAACAGCAAGCACTGCCTCAGACAGGCTGAGGTTAACCCTTCAGGCTGTTAGGACTGCAAAATGTGGTGAACACTGCCCAGTGCATCATGAGTTCTGACCTCCCCACCATCGAAGGGATTTCCAGGAGTCGCTGCCTCAAAGAAGCAGCCAGCATCATCAGAGACCCACCCCACCCTGGCCACACACTCATTTCACTACTACCATCGGGAAGAAGGTACAGCAGTCTGAAAAAAGTAACATTCACGTTCAGGAATTGCCTAATCCCCACAGCCATCAGGCTATTAAACACCACAACTTCCAATAAGCTCTGAACTACATCAAATTGGGGCCATTCATGTCTTTATTTCACTATTATTGTCTATACTGTATATATAGTCAGCCTGAAGAGGGGATTCAACCCAAAACGTCACACATTCCTTTTCTCCAGAGATGCTGCCTGGCCCGCTGAGTTAATTCAGCATTTTGTGTCTACCATTGGTTTAAACCAGCATCTGCAGTTGTATGTAAGTATGTATATGTGTGTGTATATGTATATATACACACACTGAAGTTTTGTTTTTCGTTTATGATATTGTTTACAGTGCACCATGTTTACATATCCTGTTGCGTTGCTGCAAAAGTAATTGTGCTATCTAGGACATATGACTATAAAACACCCTTGACTCTTGACTCTTTTAACCCTTCAGGTTAGGTTCCGTCTGATTTCGCCCTCTCTCAAACAAAATGTCATTTCTAAATGGCCTGAGTGATTTCCAATCCAAATGATCAGAGTCTTCAACATGGAAACCAATGCCCCAGCGGTTGACGTCTTCATCTGAAAGACAGCATTTACTGTACTCCAGTGAGCAGTCAATGTTTATGACGGGGTCTAGTTATCACATCCCGCACTGAGCACAAACAATTACATTCCGTAAGCAGTACAAAGGGAAAAAACCCGCCCACCTTACTTTTAAATTGGCTGCTACAATTCATCTCAAATAGTCCCCACATTCCTTCATCATCTGAAGAGTTGCTTCAACATACCGCGAGCTTACATAGAGCATACAACAGTACAGCACAGGAAGAGGCCTCTCGGCCCACTGTGTCCATGCTGAACATATTGCGTGCAGTTACTGCGTGCAGTCTTGTGTGCAATTCTGTTTGCCCTATTACAGGTACAAGTATATGTAAGCTTTGTAGAGGGTGCACCAGGTTTACCAGAATGCTGCCTGGATTAGAGAGGATGAGCTATGAAGAGAGTTTGGAAAAACTCTGGAGCATTGGACACTGAGAGGAGCCCTGATAGAAGTAAATAAAATGATGAATGACATCGATAAGGTAGACCAGTTGGAACCTGTTTGCCTGGGGGGAAATGTCAAGGATTAGAGGACATAGCTTTAAGGCAATATGTGGGGCAAGATTTAAAGGAGGACTTTTTCTCACAAAGGGGGCTCTGGGAGCCTGGAAACTGTGCCAGGGTGGTGGTGGAGGTAGATATGATAGTGGCATTTAAGAGGCTTTCAGATAGGCACATGGATATTCAGGGAATGGGAGGGATATGGATTACGTGCAGTCAGTAGTGGTTAGTTTGATGGCATCATGTTCATTGTGTGGACATTGTGTGTTCCTGTGCTGTACCTTTCTATATTCTTTGTCATGGGGCCACACAGCATGGAAACAGGCCCTTCAGCCCAGTTTGCCTGTACTGACCAAGATGCCCATCTACGCTAATTCCATCTGCCTTCCTTGACCCATATTCCGCAAACCTTTTTCTATTCATGTCTGTCATGTCTGTCCAAATGTTGAAATGCCAAGTTATCTGTGGGAATCAGTGGGTCTGGAGTAGATATCTGTGGATAATCTGTGCCCTGAAATGTGGGCAGAGGTTGAGAAAGGGGACGGAGATGTCAGGAAGGTCCAAGTGAATTTGAGGGCAGGGTGCGAGTTAGTGATAAAGTAGATGAAACTGACCAGTTCTGCATGAGTGCAGGAGTCAACCCAAACACAGTTGTTGCTGTGGCAGACTAAGCGTTGGGGACACAGCTAGGACCCTTGTGAGTGCCCATCGCTACACATACCTTTATCATTGCTGAGTCCAATAGACAATAGACAATAGGTGCAGGAATAGGCCATTTGGCCCTTCGAGCCAGCACAACCATTCAACGTGATCATGGCTGATCATCCCCAATCAGTACCCCGTTCCTGCCTTCTCCCCATATGCCCCGACTCCGCTATTTTTAAGCCCTATCGAGCTCTCTCTTGAAAGCATCTAGAGAACCTGCCTCCACTGCCCTCTAATTCCACAGACTAACCACTCTCCGTGAGAAAAAGTGTTTCCTCGTCTCCGTTCTAAATGGCTTGCTCCTTATTCTTAAGCTGTGGCCCCTGGTTCTGGACTCCCCCAACATCGGGAACATGTTTCCTGCCTCTAGTGTGTCCAAGCCCTTAACAATCTTGTCCAAATACAGGAATTAACTACCCATTAGAACAGTGGGATCATTTTCACCAAACATCCTGCATTTCTGTACAAAGTTGCTTCATCATTTTAAAGACGCCTTTAAAAGACATGCCACCTTTCAGTCTTCTCTTCTCTGGAGAAGAACCTGTGACTGTTCAAACTTTCCTTATAGTTTTACCACCTTCGTGCTGATACAATCAGTTTTACACTTTTCAAGATTCAGATTCAAGATTCTAGATTCAAGATTCAAGAGAGGTTATTGCCATGTGTCCCTGATAGGACAATGAAATTCTTGCACAACAGAACATAGGCATTGACTACAGAACAGATCAGTGTGTCCATATACCATTATATAAATATATACACACATGAATAAATTAACTGATAAAGTGCAAATAAACATTGTTTATTCTTTTTTATTATGTTGCAGAGATCGGAAGTGTGCATCATTCTCTGTCCTTGTAGTAATTTAATTTTCAAACAATTTGCTCGTGTTTTAAGTCTTTTGCTCGTGAAAAGGATTACGAGTGTTTGTGTCTGACTTCCTATCGACCTATGAACCTACATTGCTACCTTCATGGTCTCCCTGCTGATCCTCCCGTTTCCCACTCCATTTAGACTCACTCTTCCCCTGGGGTACGTGGCCTAATTAATCCTCCTTCCAAAATGTGACACTTTGCACTTCCCAAAATTGAGATTCATTTGCCAATTACCCAGCCAATCTGCAGGTTTATTAACACCATCCTGCACTTGTGTTGTGCCCTTCTCGCTATTATCTATTTGCATCAGTTTCCTGCCACGGCCATTCCCGTTGCCAAACCCTTATCATGAAATGGAGAACAAGAACAACACATGCATGGACCCCTGTGGAACATCAATGCTCACATCTCAACCATCTGCCCCTTAGATCAAAAGACTTTGGAGCAGAAATAGACCATTCAGCCCATCGAGTCCGCTCTGGCATTCAATCATGGATGATCCACAGCATATTTCCCTTCCAAACCCATTCTCCAGCCATAATCTTTGACACTCTTACTCATCCATAACCTGTCAATCACCACTACAAGTTGTATGGGGAGGAACTGCAGATCTTGGTTTAAACCAAAGATAGACACAAAATGCTGGAGTAACTCAGTGTGACTGGCAGCATCTCTGGAGAGAAGGAATGGGTGATGTTTTCAGGTCATCTGAAGAACGGACTTGACCTAAAACGTCACCCATTCCTTCTCTCCAGAGATGATGCCTGTCCCGCTGAGTTACTCCAGCATTTTGTGTCTATCCATTATAAGTTGGTTTTATATCCAGTTCGTTGCTTCTCCCCGACTCCGTCCTGCGATCTTGTGAACCGTTATTTTGTGGCCTGAGTGTGGAATATTGAATCACAGGGGATAATTTTCAGCTTCAGCAGTTACTTGGCTGAAGCACTTTTGGAAAACAAGCCACCTCAACTCGACAATAAAAGTTGTCTGGCCGTGGAAATGGTAGATGATCAACTCCGGTGGGGAAGCAGAAATGGTGAAGCTGGAGGTCGCCTAATAGAATCTCAGATATAGCGGCCATAACGTTGCACTGGTTATTGCCACTAACTATTGTTACCGTCACTGTCGGGAAGAAGATACCCCGTACTTTAATTTGCACTATTATAATCTGGTTTACCCGATATACTGATAAATTATTGTATATATATTTGAGTTTAGTTTAGAGAAACAGGCCCTTCGGCCCACTGAGTCCGTGCTGACCAGTGATCCCCGCATATTAACATTAATTTACTCACACTAGGGACAATTTTACGTTTATACCATGCCAATTAATCTACACACCTGCACGTCTTTGGAGTGTGGGAGGATATCAGAGCCCCCGGAGAAAGCCCACGTGTTGAATGTGCCCACAAAGTTGCAGCAAGTAAGAAGTTAAATCGACCTGAGGAAGAGCTGTGACCTGACATGTCGCCTATCCCAGGCCCTCCACAGACGTGCCTGACCCATTGAGTTACTCCAGCTAGTTTTGACAATAGACAATAGACAATAGGTGCAGGAGTAGGCCATTTGGCCCTTCGAGCCAGCACCGCCATTCAATGTGATCATGGCTGATCATCCCCAATCAGTACCCCGTTCCTGCCTTCTCCCCATATCCCCTGACTCCGCTATATTTAAGAGCCCTATCTAGCTCTCTCTTGAAAGCATCCACAGAACCGGCCTCCACCGCCCGCTGAGGCAGAGAATTCCACAGACTCACCACTCTCTGTGAGAAAAAGTGTTTCCTCTTTTCCGTTCTAAATGGCTTACTCCTTATTCTGAAACTGTGTGTGGCCCCTGGTTCTGGACTCCCCCAACATCGGTAACATGTTTCCTGCCTCTAGCGTGTCCAAGCCCTTAACAATCGTATATGTTTCAATGAGATTCCCTCTCATCCTTCTAAACTCCAGAGTGTACAAGCCCAGTTTTGCTCAAGAGGTTTATTGTTCCAGTCCCTATGAATACAACAGACTCTCAACTCTGTCCCTATTTTGTTGGTCTGTGTTTTCTCTTCTTCCAGGCTTTATTCTGTCCGGAGTTCTCACTTGTCCTGTCGCTGCGATGTCTCTCCGTGTACACTCTGTGTAATTCCATCTTTATCTCCGCTGCAGCATTAATCATGCACCTCCTTTCTCTCTCAGCGATTCCCTTACACTGCACAATGTTCTGCGTCTTCGGAAATCTCTTGCAGTATTTACATATTGAGTGAATTTAATTTTCATTTTATGCAATTGATGAAAGAAAATGGAGATGGGTGTGATAGTGAACTAAAGCACTAGGTGATTCTGCCTAAATTCGGCCGGCTCTAAACTGATGCAAGTCAGCCACCACAAACAATTGCTTTCACTCAGCACACATGGTTCATTTACAAAAGATGAAGTCAGCGTTATAATTGTCTTCCTGCAGATGCAAGTGAAGCATTCGCTGAAGGAACCTCTTGATAATTCAGCAGCTACGCAGAACTGGAAGATGGGCACGCATGCCGCTACAAGTTGACGTGTGTGAGTGTGGACTCCCACACACTCAGTGGTTGTGCAACTTCTATTGTGGAATTCACAATAAAGCAGCATCCTCAACCCGACACGTCATTCACAAGATCACACAAAAAGCTGGAGTAACTCAGCGGGACAGGCAGCATCTCTGGAGAGAAGGAATGGGTGATGTTTCGGGTCGAAGCACTTCTTCAGTCTGAAAAGAAGGGTCTTGACCCATTGCTTCTCTCCAGAGATGCTGCCGGTCCCGCTGAGTTAATCCAGCTTTGTGTCCATCTTCAAATAACGTCACGCGTTCCAGACGGCTGTGCGTGCGCATGAAATCGCGCCCGGCCTTCGCAGGAACGTCGCGGCTCAACGCAACTATGAGGTCGCGTCATTTGCGGTCCCGCGCGGCTATATGATGCCCGTGCGCCTCATCACGACCACGAGGTCGAGCAATTTGCGTGCCAAGGACACATGTGGGACAGGCCCTTAAGTGTCTTTGAACGTTGCTGTTATACCTGCCTCAACTATCTCCTCTGGCACTTCATTCCATACACCCACCATTCTCTGACAGGAAAAGTCCCCCCTCAGATTCCTATTAAACCTTGTCTCTCTCACCTTACACCTATATCCTCTGGTTCTTGATTCCCCTACCCTGGGCAAAAGACTTTGTGCATCCACCCTTTCTATTCCTCTCATGATTTTAAGCACCTCTATACATCACTGTCAATCTTACTCAATCCAATACAGAATCGTATTTCTCTAAGGTGAGTAAAGCATCAGACTAAATTCTCTGCCAACGACAATCGCCTCAATTCTGGAATCAATCAGGTGAATCTATGCTGCAATGTTGTTAAATGGGGAGGAAAATTGAATGCAGTACCCCAAGGGAGGTTTGGTAAATATCCTGCACAATGGCAACAATCCAAAGCCAGACAGGTTTGTGGGCTAATTAGCTTGCTATAAATGTAAATGATCCCTAGCGAGTGTAGGATAGTGTTAGTGTGCGGGATTGTAGGTCGGCGCGTACTCAGTTGGCCGAAGGCACTGTATCTGTGCAGTATCTCTAAACTAAATTAAATGACACGGCATTCCAACCCCCGTACAAAGCAGGAGGAATGGGCTATGTTGCTTGAGCTGACCTCCAGGGTATAAAGGGCCAGCCCCACTTGGCAATTTTGCCGGTATCAGTGTCGCCAAAAGATTTTGAACATTTCAAAATCCTGGGGTAACAAAAAAAATGTTTAGACACTTGAAAAAACACCGCACGCCGTACGTCATCACCGTGTCAAACGCCATCTATGCCGCGTATTTTTACGGTGACCTGATACGTCAGTTAATGATGCCGGCAGTTGCCGAAAAATCACCAAGTGGGACAGGCCCTTAACTGATCTTGAAACTGCTGATTGGAGTTCTTGGGATCGGGCAGGGGTAAGTTGGCCAAATGTTAGTGTGCAGGATGATCACTGTTCGGTGCAGACTCGGTGGGCCAAAGGGCCTGTTTCCGTGCTGTATCTCTAAGTGGGAAGGATGAGAGGTGATCTCATTGAAACCTTCTGAATAATGAAGAACCTGGATGTGCAGAGGATGTTTCTACTAGCGGGAGAGTCTAAGTCCAGAGGGCACAAACTCAGAATAAAAGGGCGTTCCTTTAGAATGGAAACAAAGAGGAATGTTTTAATCCAAAGGGTGATGAATCTGTGGAATCCATTGCCACATACGGCAGTGGAGGCCAATATTGGTTATTGTTAAAGCAGAGGTTGATAGGTTCTTAATTAGTAAGGGCATCACAGGTTACAGGGAGAAGGCAGGAGAATGGGGTTGAGAGGAAAAAATAGATCAACTATGATTGAACAGCAGGGCAGACTTGATGGGCCGAATGGCCTAATTCTGCTCCAATGTGTTATGGTCTTCTGGTGACAGGGGCTGAGAAGTATCAGCCCAGAACAGACTCCAACAGTCCTAGTGCAATGAGGGTTTTATCACAGTGATTACAGCTTCTAAATTGTCATTAGAAACGGGACATTAATCACGTTTAAACACAGTCATGCCAGGATCCCCCATTAAAGAGAAAGCAACTCGAAGTGTGGAGTGAATTTATGGACTGCCTGTTTAATGTGTGTCAGCCCTGGATCAATACCGAGCTCTCTCGCCTCTGAATCAGAAGGTTGTGTGTTTAAGCTCACCCAGCCTCTCGTTGCCAGCCGTGACCAGGCAATACATTGTCCACATTGACATCTCTGGAATGAGATGTTAAAACAAGACCACGTCTGCTCAGGTGGTCGAATAGAAATAAATAATCCATAGTCGAGTCCTCCCTGTATCTCGCTCCAACTTGTATAGACACAAAATGCTGGAGTAACTCAGAGGGACAGGCGGCATCAATGGAGAGAAGGAATGGCTGACTTTTCGGGTCGAGACCCTTCTTCAGACTGGTTCAGAAACGTCACCTATTCTTTTTCTCCACAGATGCTGCCTGTCCAGCTGAGTTACTCCAGCATTTTGTGTCTATCTTTGGTGTCATTTAACCAACTTCCACAGTTCCTTCCTACACGTTGCTCCAACATGCATCTCCCAATCAGTGATGAGATAACAAACGATCAGATCATTATCACACAGGATAATGTGATTGGGATCTTGGTGTGTACGAGTTAGCTGCATATTTCCTACAATACCCTGGTTGCCATACCTATGAAGCAAGGTACTAGTTATAATGGGCGTTTGTACAAACTGATTCCTGGTAAGTCCTGATGTTTGCATCGCAGACAACCTACAGGCAAGCACTTCTGCTGCAATATTTTGTTATTCAACGCAGGATCCAACCCAAATCATTGACCCTCCCTCTGCCTCCACAGACGCTGAGCTCCTTCTGCAGTTTGCTTTTTGCTCCGGATTCCAGCATCTGATGTTCATTGCGTCTTCATTTTGTGATTTGCAATTGTCCTCCAAATGTAGGGGAGACCAATCTCCACTGGGCTTTCAGCCAACACCCAACATTTAGCCCATATTCTATATTCCCCCAGACCCGATCGTCCAAGTGTGGACGGGAGGCTGGCATTTTGCTGACACATACTTGCACACCCATGTACATGTGTGCTTAGGATGAAGCACCCACATATACACACATGCATCTAAGATAGACACAAAATGCTGCAGGAACTCAGTGGGACAGGCAGCATCTTTGGAGAGAAGCAATGTGTGACGTTTCAGGTCGAGACCCTTCCATCACCAATTCCTTCTCTCCAGAGATGCTGCCTGTCCCACAGAATTACTCCACCATTTTGTGTCAGTCTTCAGTGTATAACCAGCATCTGCAGTTCCATTCTATACACACAAGTATATGTACTCATATTCACACACCACATCAATGAACATGAAACCTGCAGATACCCAAGGAAACAGTTGCACTCTCCTTACCAACGATGACAGACCAGGTTAACACTCAGTGTTGGTTATTCCAAGGGAAGTGTATCAATAATACCTTTGTGTCAATCTCTCGCAAGAAAACCATGTCCTTTCTCCGTTCTCACCTCCAGATCTTTTCATCCAGCAGTTCATCCTTCGCCTCACTGTGAACACTGTGCAGGAGATTCAAAGTTACGTGCAAAAATGCCTTCAAAGATCAGGCAGACTTTACACAGAGCAGCTGATATTCTTTATAGAAGCAGCAGGTGATATCATACGAGCTTTTCTGAAGATGGTATCTGACACGTAGGCTTGGCGATTGTTTTGCCGAACACCTCCGCTCGGTTCACATTAACCAACCTGATCTCCCGGTGACTCAGCACTTCAACTCCCCCTCCCATTCCCAATCCGACTTCTCTGTCCTGGGCCTCCTCCAATGACTAGAGTGAGCACCACCAGAAATTGAAGGAGCAGCACCTCATATGGGCAGTCTGCACCCTAGCGGCATAAATAATTGTATTCTCCAATTTCCAGTAGCCCTTGCTGTCTCCTCCCCTTCTCAGCTCTCCCTCAACCCTCGGGCTCCTCGTCTTCCTTTTTCCTTTCTTCTCCCTCCCCCCCCCCCCCCCCCCCCCCCCCCCCCCCCCCCACCCCCCATCAGTCTGAAGAAGGGATTTGGCCCGAAACGTCGCCTATTTCCTTCGCTCCACAGATGCTGCTGCACCCGTTGAGTTTCTCCAGCACTTCTGTTTATCTACCTTTGGTATCTGACACTGCAGATGCTGACCTACATTAATTACTAACAATTATAATGTGCCTGTTTCTCAGAGGAGAGATCTTACACATGGGGAGCAGGTTACTGGCCGGGTATGAAAATCACGATTCAGATCACAAAGCATCAGTTGACCTGTGACACCGAAGATCATTTATTCAATAGTGAAACTCGAGAACAGCGGGCTGTGGTGAATTATTACAAAAGATGTGTGACTTTTAAAAAGGTTTTGAGTTGATGAAGAGGTGTCCTGCGGTCTGCCTTTGTGAACAATGTTGATCATTATGGAATAATTAGGATGTTGGTGCCGCACCTTCTGTACATGATGCTACAGATGCACCTCTGCCGTTAGTTACTCTATGCGTTCAGGAGCTGCTTCAGAGCCTTGAATGCAAGAACCTAGATCAAGTGTAGTGTAGTGTGCTGAAGTTGTAATGCTGCCTTATGAATGACCCATATCAACCCTCAAATCCAGAGATTCTGTCTGATCCCCCCCCCCCCCCCCCCCCCCCCCCCCCCCCCCCCCCCCCCCCCCCCCGCTGACTTACTCCAGCATTTTGTATCTATCTTCAATTGAAACCAGCATCAGCAGTTCCTTCCTGCACATGTGATAGATCAAGATGCGGTGGTAAGGAAGAGCATTATTAGTTACACCTCAGTCTACAATATCAGTACCCTGAAGTGGCTGGAACTGAAAAGTCACTTATCCATGCTCTCTGGAGGTGCTGCCTGACCTGCCGAGCAACTCCAGCACTTTGTGCCTCTTTTTGTAAACCAGCATCTGCAGTTCCTTGCGTCTACATCAGTAGCCAATGAGCTGGTCGTCGGACGGGAAGTTGACAAGAACTGTGCACATTTATAGCTCACTAAATCTCTTCATCAGCTGGAAAGGTGCGATGTGAAGCTCATTTTTGTTCCATGTTCGCTCTGGTTGTTTGCACAGTATTTGTGGCAGCGTTTCAAGGCATCTTAATATTTCCGAAATCCTGCCACAGAACGCATTGACCTGCTGAGTTAATGATGAATGGAGGGCTGTCGATATGCATCATGACACTAATGTCCACTTGCTCCTGAAGCCTGTGGAGAGGTGTTGCATACAGCAGCATCACCAGGGTCAATTAGATGTTAATTACTGCTGGAAGTTAATACAGATCAGCAGTCCCTCTGAGACAGATTACATTATTTGCACGTTAAAAAGACTAGAAATTAAAGGAAAATAAAGCACTGTTTTTTTTTTAAATACGCTAACTTTTTTAAAGGATATCCGTGAAGAATAATCCAAAAAGACCTCCCCTTTCTCCCCCAAAATCCGCCCCTCTTGCAACCCCCTCTCTGCGACTCTCCTCCCCTGAACCCTGGCTGACCTAGCATCGGTCTCTCTCCTCCCCCATTCCCTTCCCCTCCCCCTCCCCCCTCCCACAATTCCAAATTCTTGATCCTTTAAGACACCTGTCTTTTCATCTCAGGGCCTTTGTCCAACAACCTGCCCGTCAAAACCCATCTGGGCTGTGTTCACCTATAAGTGGCCCTTGGTCTCACCTGCCCCTCCTTCTCTTCCAGCTTTCTCCCCCCCCCTCCCCCCCCCCCCCCCCCCCCCCCCTCATACAATCAGTCTGAAGAAGGGTCCCGACCCCAAACGTCACCTATCCATGTTCTCCAGAGATGCTGCCTGAGTCGCTGAGTTACTCCAGCACTCTGTGTCGTTCCTTAAAGAATGTCCATTTGTGAACTATTGAAGCTTTGTCCAAAAAGTGACATCTAAATTGCAAGGGGATATTTACGAGTTTGTACATGTGTCGTGGTAATGCTTACAGCGACAGAGCTGCAAAAGATATGAGAAGAGGGAAGTCTAGAGTACAGGAGCAGAGCGGGGAATTCTTCTTCCGGCAGTTCTAGTCTCCAAGTGGAATCTATCAATGTCGGAGCTCACTGCAAGAATCTGCCTCAGTTCAGGGATAATCACAGTTCATAATAAAGAACTGTATGAATGATAAAATAAAATAGTGCCTTAGCGCATTCACTGGGTAAATCATCTTGATATTATATTGATTATAGTTATCTATATAATGATCTTATAGAGGTGTATAAAATCATGAGAGGAATAGATCGGGTAGATGCACAGAGTCTCTTGCCCAGAGTAGGGAATCGAGGACCTGAGGTCATAGGGTCAAGGTGAAGGGGGAAACTTTAATGGGAATCTGCGGGGGTAACTTTTTCACACAAAAGGTGGTGGGTGTATGGAACGAGCTGCTAGAGGAGGCTGGTGAGGCTGGGACTATCCCAAACTTTGATGAAACAGTTAGACAGGACAGGCTTTGAGGGATATGGACCAAACCTGGGCAGGTGGGACTGGTGTAGCTGGGACATGTTGGCTGATGTGGGCAAATTGGGCCGAAGTGCCTGTTTCCACACTGTATCACTCTATGACTGTGACTCAATCATGGAGCTCAACACACAAAAGACCATTTTGTTCTGAAGATCATTCCTCCACTGCTGAATAACTCTGGCATTTTGTACTAGCTCTGCCCCACCACGAACAACATACCACTTCATCATCCCAGTCTGACACAAGTTCTATAAACGGTAACAATTAGGCAGTATGAATATTCTGTCTTAATTGGGATTGGCAACACTACTATGTGGATAATGATAGTAAATGGCTTGGATGTTTCTCATAACACGAATTTCTATTTGTGTTCCCCCCCCCCAGAAGACTGTACAGCTCCTTGTCTGGGATATTTTCCCCTTGTACAATTCCTAGGACAACGTATTTCCTTGAATATAACCGAATCGGGTATCTATTGCCTCGTATATAACTTCCTACCAGTCATCTATTGTGCTATGTAAACCTCCCTGTCACACATGTAAATCTCTTGTATGCAATTCCTGACACACACGTGTTGCCTTGTATGTAACTCCCTTCCAACAACCCATGACCCTGTATGTAACTCTCATCAGCATCTACTGCCCTGCTTCGACCTCAGTGGTTGGAACTTATGACCACAGGTAACATGCTGGTGGGCATCTCCTGCCATGTGTGTGATTACCAGTGTAAGTACACAATTGCTGTGCGTGTGATTACCGGTGAAGGTGTACCATTGCCATGTGTGTGATCGGGGTGGGACATTGCAACCTTCACCTGGTCCGCCCTGTTTCGACGAATGCAATCAACCGGGCAGGGGCGGATTAACCATTAAGCAGACTAAGCACGTGCTTAGGGCACCAGGGCCAAAGGGGGCACCACAAAGTTGGGAAAAGGGTGAAAAGGAAAAAAAACAAATGAAGATTTGTAAAAAAAAAAAAAAATTGATAAAACTAGTGCAAATTGATCATAATGTTCTGTTTCTTGATCATGGTGCACCCTAGGGTTATCTTCCCAGGTGTACCACAAGGTCAACAACTAAAATGGACTGGGTCAGTGTGGAAAGGAGGGGGGCACCAAGATTGGTCAGTGCTTAGGGCACCAATCCGCCCCTGCAACCGGGCATGCACAATCAAGTAAGATCAAATAGAACAAGTTGTCCTACAACTTTAGGCTGTGCACGCCATATGCAAGAAGAAGTGCGTGATTACCAGTGAAGGTGTACCTATCGCCTTGCTCGCAGCCCAATGCATGGTGTGCGTTACTCTGTGAGTCACTCGTTATCGGACATGTGCAGGTGTATCCCTTACGGACATTTACACCCGTTAACCACTGGACCAAGGTCCCATGGATGGACTGTTGATATCAAGTTATATCTTCATTCCTTTACAGCTAGGGAATTCAGATTCAAATAACTAAACACATCTGAAATATAGAAGCTAATTTTTGCAACAACTAATCCTGATTGCTGTAAAAGCCTATTGCATTCACTCATGTCCTTCTGAGAAAGAGATTTGCCGGCCTTCATCAGTGCGACCTGACTCTTTGATTGCCTCCTCAGTCAAGGGCGATTAGGTTCAGGCAATAAATACTGACCAGGCATATGAATCACTCACACAATATCAATAAATAAATAAATGGAAACTCCTTCCCAAGTACAGGATCACACGGTGTGTATTCACCTCCATTCCTGATACTCATCATCTTTAACTCTGCTAAACACCTTCACAAATGACTTGAGGTTGTTGTTCACAACTGGCTGAGGAAGCTGGTGTAACGGTTGTGATTCCCTCTCTGTTACTGGGTACAGGATCTGGATGTACATGTTTCTACAGCTGCATCTAAACAGCGCACAAATCACTTCAAGCTCTGTTAATTGAACTGGTCCACAAATACTCCCTGCATTGTTGACGTATGATCTTTAATATAGAAATGACTGTTCCCTGATGGCTCTGCTGGTTTATAACCGACCTGTATCGATCAAACATGTGTTTAACTGCTCTGTGACAGCGCTGCACTTCAAAGGCAGTTCATTGTGTGAAGAGCATTAAAATATCTGGCTGTGATGAAGCGCTGTGTACACTAAAGTACAACTGTTGTGGTTACTTCAACATCGGTTCCCACCAATGTCAGCCTCAATTATCCCAGATGGGTGGTGGAAATGCATTTAAAAACCCAAGGGTAGGGTTCAGCTTCCCAATCGAGCTCTGCTTTTGGCGGTCGGATTGAAATGGGACTGTCAAAGATGGGCAGAGACAGAGGATGGGCAGAGGTAGGGTTGGGTGTGACACGCAACTCACAGCCACCCACCCGCCAGTGCCAACTTCGCCCCACTGAACCAGTGAACATTAACCAGTGCATTCTAGCGGTGGTGATAACTATGGCACACAGTGCAGCCACTCACCCACTGGGGGCATTTACCATGTCAAGCACAAACAGGTAGCTTGTGACCTGACAAAGTGTGTCGTTTCCAGAGAGCAGTCGGAATCACAGAGGAGGGACACAGTGAGAGAGGGTTTCTGGAGAAGGGTCAGAAGAAGGGTCCTGACCCGAAACATCACCCATCCTTTTTCTCCAGAGATGCTGCTGCCTGTCCCACTGAATTACTCCAGCACTTTGTGCCCAGTGTGCAGCCAGTCCTGATCATTGCTCAGGAAACCAAAGGGAATAAAACCAAGCTAGCCAAGGTCACCTGCAATTGGACCAAATAACATTATAGACGATAGACAATAGGTGCAATACCTCGAGCCAGCGCCGCCATTCAATGTGATCATGGCTGATCATCCACAATCAGTACCTTGACAGACAAATGCTTGACTTTACATCAGACAATGTCTGTACATCTGTATAACAAGACACAAATATCTCCAGTCCTGCTCCGCAAAACTGCCAGCCACCCCGACTTGAAACCTCTGGAAGTAGCTCCTTCTTCAAACGTGATGGTGAGTCTCGTTCAGAGAACCATTTACTGAGGCTCATTCCTCTTAGTCCGTACCTGACCCACAGGGGGCCACGTGGTGGCACAATGTAATGTCCCCTAACACCCTGCTGTCATCTTGCTCTTCAGCCAGCCAGCATGCAGACTGGACTTGCATTTGTATCAGGATGTGTGTATCAGAGAGTGATAGTGAGGGAGAGTGAGACAGGGAATGAGAGACAGACAGAGAGAGACAGACAGAGTGAGTGAGTGTGTGAGTGAGTGAGTGAGTGAGTGAGTGAGTGAGTGAGTGAGTGAGTGAGTGAGTGAGTGAGTGAGAGAGTGAGAGAGGGGTGGGGGGGAAGTGACAGAGACAGAGTAATTGGCCACCTGTGGTGTTGCTCCGATGTTAAGCTGTTGCCTCAAACATGCAACCACTTGGATGGGATTGTGTGACTGGGCATTCCGGGCATTTGAGAAGCCAGCATAGGTTGCTGTGTGTGAGCCTCTATTGTGGTCAGCTAGAAGCTAATTGCGATTGCCCATCCTGAGGCCAGTTACAGAGAGCTTTCTGTCACTTGCCAACATCAGCTTGTTACTGATTGTAAGTGCTTGTAAATTCACTGCTTGTAAGTCCCTGCCAGCCTCCAGATGTGAGATTAAAGCAATGAAGAATGATGGCTTACTCTCTTTTTATCCATGACCATGTTTTAATACAAATAATGGCGGAGCTTCCAGATCTCAATGTCTGAACGGAGAAGGTGCAGACTCTGGATGTGTGCAGCAACACATGGGCACAGCGTCATTCTGTCCTTATATAGAGTGAACATTTGTCAACGTGGACAGCCCAAGGATGATGCTCCAGGCAATCAAATAATAACATGAATGGAAATTAAAGGTAATTTTGTAACATCCAGGTTATATCAATAAGCACAAACTGGTAGAAAGCAAATGAAAAATAAGATTGCATTCATCATTTTTAAAACAAAGTAGACTGGAGTAAAACCAGCACAGAGTAGATCTTTGCATTAACGTTTCAGGTTGCCAGAGTCAGTTCAGATATAGTGGGGTTTCAATATTGTCCTTCCAGCAGTGCTATACCTACCTAGGAAACATACAAAGGGTCAGTGAGCAGTGGAGATTCAACTGTATCTAACTCGGTTTATAGAAATTAGGTGCAGGAGTAGGCCACTAAATTACACTAAATACTACATTTATTTAGTCAATACTAAATGTACTTGATCGGATATTGTAGCATAGTTATTCTGCAAACAATATTTCCTGGGGTGTCTGAAGAAGGGTCCCAACTAGAAACATCACCTATCCATGCTCGCCAGTGATGCTGCCTGACCCTGCTGAGTTACTCCAGCACTTTGTATTGATGGATTTTATTTGCAGCTCCACTATCTAATTCATGTACGTGCTGCCCCAGGTACAGTTGATGTGAAGCATGTTATTCTCTCTTGAAAAGTTAAAGAAAAGTAAAATAGGAGTGCAGGAAGGAACTGCAGATGCTGGCTTAAACCGAAGATAGACACAAAGTGCTGGAGTAACTCAGCGGGTCAGACAGCATCTGTGGAGAAAAGGAATTGGTGACGTTTTGGGTCGAGGCCCTTGTTCGGACAAACTAGAGGAGCTGGATCTAATGACGGGATGAAAATGTAACTACCATTGTTTCGGAGGGTGCCACAGAAGTCGGTTTACTTCCAGAGTATGTCGAATGAATAGGGAAGCATTATTTTTTATGATACGGTATTGCTAGGTTTTGCTAACTAACTTCTGCCGTCAGGTTCCTGCTCCCAAATTGCCTAATTATTACCACTTTCACTCATCAAGATGACAGAACAGAAAACAGAAATGAAAGGAGTGATGGGAACAGATTACAGCAGAAATCAATCGAGGGTCAAATATAAGAATTCAATAAGTGAAGCAGAACTTTAGAAATAAACGATGAAACGTATTGGAATGAAACAGCCAGCTGTGAATAGATAAATGTTTTTCTTTTAAAAGAAAATGTACACTTTATTAAAAATGTACACTGAAAATGTAATCAGAGGAGCCTAATTAAGCCTTTAATTAGGCTGCCTCATTACTAATGCAAATTAGATTACACTACTTAGCTCTTCATGTCCACAACACGATGGTAATTGTAGGCTTTGAAATTAAATTACACAGCGATTAGCATTTCAAAGGGATTTATTCAGGATTCCACCCCCCGCACCCCCAACTTATGACACACAAAAAAACAAATGGCCGGTCTTGGCTCCGAGTTTTGTTAATTAAATATCTTCCCCCCACTCTTCACTTTCCAGCCACTTCACACTGAATGGGACATTGTCTATCGGAGGTGGCAGCAGAAGGTGGAATGCCAGGGTTACCCTGGTAGCGTTGTGGGGAAGGGGTGGCACGGCGGTAAAATTGTTGCCTCACACACAGCGCCACAAACCTGGGTTCGATCCTGACTACGGGTGCCGTCTATACGGAGTTTGCACGTTCTCCCTTTGACCAAGTCGGTTTCTCCGGGTGCTCCGGTTTTCTCCCACATAGAAAAATAGAAAATAGGTGCCGGAGTAGGCCATTCGGCCCTTCGAGCCTGCACCGCCATTCAATATGATCATGGCTAATCATCCAACTCAGTATCCTGTACCTGCCTTCTCTCCATACCTCCTGATCCCTTTAGCCACAAGGGCCACATCTAACTCCCTCTTAAATATAGCCAATGAACTGACCTCAACTACCTTCTGTGGCAGAGAGTTCCAGAGATTCACCACTCTCTGTGTGAAAAATGTTAAGGATAAAGGATTTCGCCTTTATCCTTAAAATTGCAGGTTTGTAGGTTAATTGGCTTCAGTAACATTGCAAACAGTCCCTAGTGTGTGGGATAGTGCTTAAGAAGGAACTGGAGATGCTGGAAAATCGAAGGTAGACAAAAATGCTGGAGAAACTCAGCGGGTGCAGCATCATCTATGGAGCGAAGGAAATAGGCAACGTTTCGGGCCAAATCCCGGAAGGAAATAGGCAACGTTTTGGGACGAAACCCGGAAGGGTTTCGTCCCGAAACGTTGCCTATTTCCTTCGCTCCATAGATGCTGCTGCTGCACCCGCTGAGTTTCTCCAGCATTTTTGCCTACATGTACGAGAGTGCTACTGCGCGGGACGGTCGCTGGTCGGCACGGACTCGGAGGGCCGAAGGGCCTGTTTCCGTGCTGCATCCCTAAAAGTCTAATGCAAAAGTCCCTGACACCGTGTCCCCTCCACAACGCATGCAGAGACTGTACAGAGTCAGCCACTGTTCACACCAATCCGCGGTCAGCTCGCTGCTGAAGCTGCCCGGCTGTGTCACTATCCCCCAGCACAAGGCCCTGCACCTCGACACAGGGCAGAGAAGATTACACAATTAAAACATTAGAACTTGAGCCTATTCCAAAAACTTGGCATTTAAAAAAAAAACATATGCATCAGCCAGGAAACTTTAATGCTGTTTGCTGCACCGTCTTCATTTATTTATAATAGTTTCAAGATTTCCAAACAAATTGCTGTCATGCAATTGCAAGAATATTATTTGGACATGTTTTAAATAAATTGCTCAAGGATTGTGCAAACTTAATTACGTTTTCTAAGCTACCAAGTGAAATCACCCACAAACAATCTGCTGGGGGGAACACAGCGGGTTGAGCAGCACCCGTGGGTGGAACGGAAAGGTTCACGTGTTGGGTCGACACAACATCCTGCAGCAGGATTGTTGACGGGGCATCGTCTGTCCATTCCCTCCGCAGATGCTGACTGACCCTCCAGCAGTGTAGGAGGGAACTGCATATTCTGGTTTACACCGAAGATAGACCCAAAATGCTGGAGTATCTCAGCGGGACAGGCAGCATCTCTGGAGAGAAGGAATGGGTGCCTTTTTGGGTCGCGGCCCTTCTTCAGACTGAGTCACCCATCCCTTTCATCTGGAGATTGCTGCCTGTCCCTCTGAGTTATTCCAGCAATTTGTGCCAACTTCACATTCCTCCAGTTTGTTGCCCTGGATTCCAGCAGTGTCTCATGTCTCCAGCCACACTTGTTGTTCAATTTGACTTCTCGGCAGTGTTGCATCAACGTTTCCTCTGCAAAGTTCCCAAGAGATTCTGTATCTATCAGAACACAGGTGTGGTGTTCTTGCACACGGGGACCCACTAAGCTATCACTCTGAATGTCCCTCAGCAGTTGCTGGATGTCAGACCAGTTAACTCCATGCTTTTCACTGTGGTTTATCCTCCTTGTTACTGTATCCAATCCAGCCTCCACTAAGCTGTTTCCTCCAATGTTTAATTCAAATAATGTTCTCACAATGGATCAGCAACCTGTTCTCTATTCCAGGAGTCATACAGTGCGGACCCAGGCCCTTTGGCCCAACGTGGCCATGTTGACCAAGATGCTCCCATCAACACTAGTCCCACCTGCCTGTCTTTGGCCCATATCCCACTGAGCCTTTCCTTTCCATGCACCTGCCAAAATGTGTTTTAAATGCTGATATTTTTTAAGGTGGGGATTGACAGATTCTTGATTAGGAAGGGTGTCAATGGTTATGGGGAGAAGGCAGGAGAATGGGGCTCAGAGGGGAAGACAGACTAGTCATAATTGAATGGTGGAGAGAACTTGATCCGTCAAATGGCCTAACACTGCTCCTGGAACTTAGGAACTATGAATTCCTACAGCAAGGTCAATTAATCTGGACAGCACGGTGGCAAGACTGTGACTGGCAGTACCTCATCTAACCTGTTCTCATACACTGGCCACAACAGTGGCTTCTGCCCAACTTAATGTCCTCGAGTCATTAAGTGTGAAAACAGGCCCTGAGGCCTGTCGACCATCATACCCCACCAACACTAGTCCCATCTACCAGCATTTGGCCCATATCCCTCTAAACCTATCATATCCATGTACCTCTAAACCTGTCATATCCATGTACCCAACATCTTGAAAAGCTGCCCAGATGTGTCCCATTCACAAACATCAGGAAACTCCAATCTGAGTAATCGTCACCTGGTCAACCCACTGACAATTATCAGCAGTGCTGCCAAGTGGCACTTATTCACCAGTGGGGATCTGGGCCAAATCCCAGCAAAAGGGACTGGTTCAAACGGAAATCTCCTTAGACATGGAGAGGTTGTGCTAAAGGGCATGTTTTCCTGCCTTGACCTTCACACAGATACACAATTGGTTCCAGACCTCAAAACCATGGTCAGAGCACTTGTCATTAAGCAGGTGTAGGAGGCACATTGCCCTGGATATTCACTGCAAAGTCTCTCCGTATATGTCATTGACCAGGTCTGGTGAACGGACTTCGATAGGCATTAATTGGAGGTGACCCCAGTGATTGAAGGCAAACCTCACACTGAGGGTGATGACTGATGCCATCATTCCAACCCTGGCAGTCCACATGTATCTCAGCCCATCTTCAGCTGCCATCAATGACCCTCATACACAATGGTGATATCTGCTGATGGTCAGCTCCACTCAATTTCCCAGTCGATAATCCGTCCACATATGCTGTAGACTAGAGCTTGAGAAGGAAACCTCATGCCACCAAAATGTCAGGCGTTGACCTTCTCCAAGAAGGAGTCATTGAACCACATAGCCTTGATATTCAATGGCTCTACCAGGGCCAAGTCCCCCATCATCAATAGGCTTGGATTCCACATTGACCAGAAACACAAATGGAACAAACACATGAATACCAGGCCACCGACAGATCACACGCTGATTAATTGTGTAACTATGAACTATCTTTGGTTACACTAAGAACCATGTTGATTTTATTGATAAATTTATTGATGTTTTGTTTATGTGTGTGTGTGTGCGTGTGTTAGGTTTACTGGCCTATGATGCTCCAAGTAAGGTTTTCGTTGTTCCGTTGGTGTGTACATATGACAATTCAACTCTCTGGATATTCCTGCAGCAGACAAATCATTTCCAACACCCTAAATGTTGATTCCCCTCACTACCCACACACGGTGGTGACGAGGTGTGTCACCGACACACTGACGCACGGCAGCGAGCCTTGGACAGAATGCAGCGCCGTTACTGCGTTACTCCAGCAGCACCTTCCCAAAGTCACGATCCCTGTCCCTGGGAAGAGCGGAGGGTTTCAGCTGCAGGAATACCATCGCTTGCTCAGATGTGTCCCTTACATTGCACCCAATGCTGACCGGAAACAGGTGCTCATTCCTTCATCAACATTGGATTCAAATCCTGGACTTCCCCAACAACACTTACAGAATATCAGAAGAAGCGGACTCCCCTTCACTCGCTCAGGGACAAACAGGGTGGGCAATGAACTGACCCAGCTGCTTAATCCACCCTGGTGTTCGGGCAACCCCGTGACACTGATCAACGTTACCAGCTACTAAGACCATGATAGTCCATTCCATGTTTACCCACTGCTTTGTATCTGATTCATAAATAAAGGGGAGGCCATTTACGACTGAGGTGAGAGAAATCTTTTTCAACCAGAGAGTTGTGAATTTGTGGAATTCCCTGCCATAGAGGGCAGTGGAGGCCAAATCACTGGTTGGATTTCAGAGAGAGTTAGATACTCTAGGGGCTAGTGGAATCAAGGGAAACCTTGTTCCGTTGGTATCATTTAAAAATAAATTGGATAGGCATATGGATGAGAAGGGAATGGAGGGTTATGGTACGAGTGCAGGCAGGTGGGACTAAGGGGAAAAAAAAATTGTTCGGCATGGACTTGTAGGGCCGAGATGGCCTGTTTCCGTGCTGTAATTGTTATATGTTATATGGTTATATGGAAATGGGGAGAAGGCAGGCACGGGTTATTGATTGGGGATGATCAGCCATGATCACACTGAATGGCGGTGCTGGCTCGAAGGGCTGAATGGCCTCCTCCTGCACCTATGTTTCTATATTTCTATAAACAACGATGATACTGGGTGCAGGAAGCAAATCAATCTCACCATTTTGTAATTAAAATGGCAAACATTGTTAGCAGGACTATCAGGCAAATGAGATTTTGAGTTTGTCAGCCAAAGGAATAGGTGACCCGAAACATTATCTATTCCTTCTCTCCAGAGATGCTGTCTGACCCGCTGAATGACTCCAGCTTTTTGTGTCCATCTTCAGTTTAATTCCCCTGTCCCACTTAGGAAACCTGAACGGAAACCTGTGGAGACTTTGCGCCCCACCCAAGGTTTCCGTGCTGTTCCCAGAGGTTGCAGGTGGTTGCCGGAGGTTGCAGGTAGTGGAAGCAGGTAGGGAGACTGACAAAAACCTCCGGGAACCGCACGGAAACCTTGGGTGGGGCGCAAAGTCTCCAGAGGTTTCCGTTCAGGTTTCCTAAGTGGGACAGGGGCATAAACCAGCATCTGCAGCTCCTTCCTGCACGAGTTGTCACCCTTGCAGCCAAGAATAGGTTGGTGATCTGGCATTGGATGCCCTGTAATATCTGGAGCAGAGAGTGCGGTGTCTGAGATCATGTTGTGGATTGTTTCACAGCAATAGCGAACTGCTTCTTCTTCATATTATTCTGGGTAGCTCAGTTTTTTTTTTTTTGAAAGGATATAATGAGTATTAATCTCGTATATTACGTCCCCATGGAGAGATTCATTCTCCGACTGTCACTCTTTGTTGGTGAAAGTGGTGTAGAATTTATTTCAAGATGTGTGGTCCTAATGGGGAAGAATCTTCAGCGGCGGAGATTTTTTTCCGATAACAAATGCACAAATGGAGCAAGGTTAGAAATCATTACCATGGGCGTAGCACCAACAATCAGCTTCGGGGAAAGTCTCTAATTGGAGAGACCTGGTTGTCCAACCTTGACCTTGAACTTGACGTAGTACAAGGCCAGCTCAACAATGGACGGGTCAAACGCAGGGTCAATGCGTGCCAGTTCTTATGCCTCCTACACTCAGCCTCTCCATTTGCCCTCACGCCTAAACCCATGGTTGGGCAACACAGGCACCTGCAACCCCACCAATAGCTCTATGGTAGGCACAAAATGGTGGAGTAACTCAGCGGGCCAGGCAACATCTCTGCATAGAAGGAGTGGGTGACGTTTTGGATCGGGACCCTTCTTCAGACTGAGTGTAAGGGGAAAGGGAGACACAGAGATATGAAAGTGGGGGAGATTCTTATCTCTGTGTCTCCCTCTCCCCCGATGCTCAGTCTAGAGAAGGGTCTCGACCCAAAACATCACCCATTCCTTCTCTCCAGAGATGCTGCCTGTCCCGCTGAGTTACTCCAGCATTCTGTGTCTATCTTCGGTGTAAACCAGCATCTGCGGTTCCTTCCGACACAGCGACCCCCATGAGTAGTGAACATTGGCCAGTGTTAGCATTGGCTGCTGCAACCTGACCAGTTATTTCACATGGAATATATTCACAACAATCCAAACATCCCTCATCTTATTGAAATGCAAATGTGTTTGAACAGGGATATGATGCTCCCAGACACTCTGGTGAATGATCAAGCAGATAGTCCTTGCGCTGGGACCTGATGGCTTCTGAGGACAGCAATTCATATAAACAATTACAACCACCTCCTGCCCTCTGGCCCTCAACCCCCAGCCCTCTCACTGACGGAAGCGTATGGAAATGGCTCATTTGCTTCAACTAACCTAAACCACGTGGATTCTCCACACAGCCTCACACACCCTGCCTGATCGTACTCTATCAAACGTCCCGCCATTCATTTCTTCCATCCGTAGACAGCTGGCATCCCAGTAACTGCACCCAGCTAGTCCTCTCCGTGCAAACGTACATCCAACATTGGGACTATTCTCTGGCTGGCGGAGATTCTGCTGAATCTGCGTCAATGGCTCCTAGTCTTAGGCCAAAAACTTCCAACACCTGAATTAAACCAAACAGGTTTAGGGCACGCTAAACTTCCCGTGGAAGCATTTAATATTTCCGGTAAGAAATTCTTCTTATGCTGTAGTCAACCTTCCCTACTCTACCAGTACCAGCAAAAACAGAAGGGTGGCCCCAAGACACTTGTAATGGTGGCCACAGTCACTCCGTTTCTTCTAGTCCCAAATAATTCAGCACAGTGACACAATTGGCTGTGTTCGGGTGCTGTGTGTACACAAGTCCTACCTGGGATGTGTGTGGGCTGTTGATAAGGTAGGACGAGTGAAGGGGCCACATTATTGCTGGGTGTGGTGGGTAGCAAGAGAAAGCCATGAATTGAGACTGTGCCATGGTATGGTCGTGTTGCTGGATTAATACTCCAGAGAGCACATGCCAATCTCTCAGTCTACAACTCAAGTTTAAAAACCTGGAAATCACAAGATTATTGCAAGCAAAGATAACAATCAGATTGTATAAATCAGAGAGACAGAGAGAAAGACAGAGAGAGAGAGAGAGAGAGAGAGAGAGAGAGAGAGAGAGAGAGAGAGGAGAGAGAGAGAGAGAGAGAGAGAGAAGAGAGAAAGAGAGAAAGAGAGAGAGAGAGAGAGAGAGAGAGAGAGAGAGAGAGAGAGAGAGAGAGAGAGAGAGAGAGAGAGAGAGAGAGAGAGAGAGAGAGAGAGAGAGAGAGAGAGAGAGAGAGAGAGAGAGAGGAGAGGGGGGAGAGAGAGAGAGAGAGATTGGAAGGAACAAGGAACAGTAGATGCTGGTTTACAGAAGACACAGAGTGCTGGTGTAGCTCAGTGGGCCAGGCAGCATCTCGAGAACAAGGAACATTCTGAAGAAGGATCCTGATCAGAAAAGTTGCCTATCCATGTTCTCCCAAGATGCTGCCTGACCCGCTGAGCTACTGCAGTACTCTAGTGTCTTCTCATGGTTAATTGTCATATGTACCAGCAACGGAACAATGATGTTCTCTCTTGCTGCAGTTTTACAGGGTCAAGAACCCAATAACACACAGAAATAACTATACACTAATCAATAATACAATACGTTAATAATCAGTAATTCTAGTTGACCATGGGTTCACCAATGTCCTTCGGGGACGGAGATGTGTCAGACTTTCCTGGCAGTGGGCACTGTGGCAGTCCAGACCCACATTGCACGACCGCTCTGTAACTGCCCTCTGAAGCTGGGATTCACTCTCACACTAGTTTTCCTCCTCAAGGCTACAGGGAACTGCCATCGCAAGCGACATTTCCACAAACGAATAATTAAAACCATTGCCTGCTATCCTGAATTACGTTGAGAATACTGAACCCTTCACCATCTCAGGAGGGTTGGAACATCAAAAGGAAAAGACTGACGGTTTTGGAGTTCTTTTTCAATTTAACAGACACAAAGCAAGACCCTGAATTTACTGTAACTACTGGGGTAGGAAAGGATTTCCGCGATACCACTTAAAACCTAATTAAAAATCAGCTAAATATCATACTAGGTATTTAGCCTTTTTAAATAAAATTATTTTTCTAATGATTTTTTGTGAAAGCTTCTATATTTCTCTATTTCTTTGGGCTCAATGTGAGCACCTTATATCGAGAAGAGAAGAAATTTTTTTTTTTCAAAAAAAAGATCTTTCTTAATCAGAGGCAAATGTCCTTGAAAAATTAATTGCAGACTCTCTCTTATCAGTTAATTAAATCTAGTTAGAAATCATTGTAACTTAACTGCGATTAAGAATCTTTCTCTGTTCCTTAGCATTTGGAGATAGTGTGACATAAAACCCTTTCACACCAGTAAAATAAAATAAAAAAATGAATTAAAATCTCGGAATAATCCGAGCCACTTCTTCTGTTTGCCGTTAATTAGATGCAAGCTGGAAAAGCACTCTATTCCATCCATTGTTGGTTTGTAAAATATTAATCCATATGGTTAAAAAATTCTTCTTTTAAAAAAAAACACTTTGTGAAATTATTACAAAAAAATTATCGGCACTTTCAACTCGTTATAGATATAACAACCCTTTTAAACTTACTTACTCCGGAGGAAGAAAAATGATATAATTAGTTTCCAGAACATTCTAATGATATTGTTATTCAGCTAAAATCCAAAGCCATTCTACTTTCAATGTTTTGACAATAAAAAGTTTAATTTAAGGCCCTTCATTTTTGGCCGTATTGAATGTCTGATCAATTGACATCCTAAGCGGGTAGCTCACTTCTCCTCTCATCCCGCTTTCTCTTTCGTAATTATTCAAATTAAGAATACAGATCATTTTCTCTCTCTCTTTGTCCCACAAATAAATCTTTACATTGTCCCATTCCTAACGATGGATTTACTCATCGCGCTTCTCTCCAACTCACTCATGCCTTGCGTCTCTGCATTTTGATCATTGATAAAATTAGAAAATAATTAGTTGCCTTGAAAGGGTGAATCAGTAACGTTACAAAATTAAATCATGACCAGGATCAGAAAAAATCATTTTGCAGCTATTCTTGTTAACCAGGATCAGAAATGCCTTGTTCATTTAAGCAGTGGCGTTTGAAAATGGAAGATAAAAATACAAAAGAATTAGGGGGCAATTAAGGAAGGTTTATATGAGATCATTGACCTCTCAGGATCAAAAATAATCTTGTTTCATTGCAAAGCACCTTAACTGTGAAAATCATTCTATTTCTAAAACTCATTGGGGTCAAGCAAAAGCTTGTGTGATTTCAAACTGACATTTTTAGATTGATAAATTGAAGACAAAAATAATACAAAGAAAGGGTCAGTATCTGGGGAATTAAATCATGGGAGAGCTTGCAACGGATTACAACCTAGCAACAGATGCATTTTATGACCAGGATCAGAAATGCTTGTTCATTGCAAAGCACGCTTAACTTGTGAAATACATTTCTATTTAAGGAGGTAAAGATATAGAGATAAAAATTGAAGACAAGGACTAATACAAAGGACGGTCAGGGGTACTGGGGGAATTAAATAGAGCTTGGATAGAAAGAGATGCCCAGAAAGGGATGAAGACACTGAGAGAGAGAGAGAGAAAGAGAGAGGAGAGTGAGAGAGAGAGTGAAACAGAGAACGAGAGAGAAAGAGAGAGAGAGAGAAGAGATGGGAGAGAGAGAGAGAAAGGGAGAAGATGAGAAAGAGAGAGAGATGGAGAGAGAGAGAGAGAGAGAGAGAGAGAGAGAGTGGGAGAGATTGAGGGAGAGAGAGAGGAGAGAGAGACAGAGAGAGATATAGATAGAGAGACGCAAGGGATAGAGAGAGAGAGAGAGAGAGAGAGAGAGAGAGGAGAGAGAGAGAGAGAGAGAGAGAGAGAGAGAGAGAGAGAGAGAGAGAGAGAGAGAGAGAGAGAGAGAGAGAGAGAGAGAGAGAGAGAGAGAGAGAGAGAGAGAGAGAGAGAGAGAGAGAGAGAGAGAGAGAGAGAGAGCACAGGAGGAAGAGATAGATAGGTAGAGAGTTACAGTGCATTAGACAAGGCTGCTCACACACAATGTCTACAATGTTAGGGTGGAACACGTCAGTGCTGCACAAGAGACCAGGAGAGAACAAAACAAGATGGGGGATGCCTTGGGTCAAGTATTCTGATCACAGTAACAACTGGAAGAAATTATTTTTTTCCTGAAAGTATGTAAGCAGACCGAGCCACAATAAACACCCAGCCAAGCTGTTGCTGTGGACTGAGGCAGAGGCGACGTTCCTGACCTTGCCGACCTCACTGACCCCTCATTTTTCAACCCCGGCAAAGTTTAGCTTTTGCCTCCCTGCACTAAAACTGCAGCCCTGCAGAAGGAATAAAGTCCGTCTCACAGACCGGGCCTCTTTGAATCTAGGTGACACTCGGGAAGAAACAGAATCAGAGATCAAAGCATTTAAACACAGCTCAAACTTTGACTAAAACCGTTCTTTCTGCAAATGGAGAAAACCCAAACAGCAAGATTAAAAAAAACCCTTCAACTTCAAAAGGACTGGGCCTTTAATCCTGGCAAGAATGTTGCAACCTTGGTGTTTCATGAACTTTAACTTCATCGGACCCACTCATTACTTCCACCTCAGTAGAATGGTATGAAGTCAGAAAGCACAAAAATATGCCGAGATTTGGTTCCATATCTTTTTGCATCATGTCATGTTTCTCAGTAAAGCATTTCTGATTTCCAAATTTGAACTGCCGTGTTTAGGCTGCTTGGATGTACACGACATCATCTCATCCGACACATAAAAAACAGTCTCAGTCCTCAGTAACTTGCAGTATCTTCCCTGCTATTATCAGGCAACTGAACCATCCTATCAATAACTAGAGAGGACTATCTTTCATCAGACTTCACTTGAATTTATCTTGCTCTGAATGTTATTCCCTTTATCCTGTATCTGTACACTGTCGATGGTTCGATTGTAATCGTGTATTGTCTTTCTGCTGACTGGTTAGCGCGCAACAACAAAGAGCTTTTCCACTGTACCTCGGTACACGTGACAATAAACAAAACTGAACAAAACCTATACTTACGTTTTTGATTCTAGTACATCTGGGCCGAATATCACTCAAGATCCCACACCAATGCTGCATTACGAAAGATAGACATAAATTGCTGGAGTAACTCAGCATATATCAGGCAGCATCTCTGGAGATAAAGGATGGGTGGCGTTTCAGGTCAGGACACTTCTTCAGACTAGAATGACCTGCTGGAAGACTACAGGACCAGAAGAATGCCTTACCGAGTGTTACCATCAAGAAGGGTATGTATGGGGGCCTGAAACCATCACCTCCAGGTACAAAAACAACATCTTCCCAGCAATACTCATGCTCTTAAACACTGCACAACAATAACCTCAACAACTGTGATCTTTGGTGGACTTTAGATTTAATTGTAAAAAATATGTTTTTGCCTTTTTATGCGTTCTACACACAGAGTGACAAATATCATCCAAGGTTTTGGCTCTAACATATCATCGAACATGCAGAGCCCTTAAGTCAACATCCACATGATGAATCTTCTCTGGATTGCCCAGGTGTTGGTCCTCCTCCCACAGCAAGGTAGGTCCTCCAGCACATTGCCATTGCTACAGCAGCTAGAACTGTTTGAATTAAAGTAGGCAGACATCTCACTGATGAAAGGTGCTCGTAACTTTCTGCACGTTGGGCAGGACGGGGAAGTTCTACAGGCACTGAGCTCAATGTTTAGACTTCAGGTTCTCACCATTGAAGTTACTGTATCCTTCAACAGTACTGTAAAGAACATGTGGCAACCAAGGAGCCAAGGCAGATGCTTTTGTCAATACACAAAAGGACACAAAGTGCTGGAGTAACTTAGCAGGTCAGGCAGCATCTCTGGAGAACATGGATAGGTGACGTCTCAGGTTTAAAGAAGGGTCTTGACCCGAAACGTCACCTCTTCACGTTCTCCAAAGATGCTGCCTGACCTGCAGAATTACCGCAGCATATTGCGTCCTTTTGTCCATTCACCATACTTACAAAATTCTTAAGGGGTTGGACAGGCTAGATGCAGGAAGATTGTTCCCGATGTTGGGGAAGTCCAGAACAAGGGGTCATAGTTTAAGGATTAAGGACCGAGATGAGAAAAACATTTTTCACACAGAGAGTGGTGAATCTCTGGAATTCTCTGCCACAGAATGTAGTTGAGGCCAGTTCATTGGCTATATTTAAGAGGGAGTTAGATGTGGCCCTTGTGGCTAAAGGGATCAGGGGGTATGGAGAGAAGGCAGGTACAGGATACTGAGTTGGATGATCAGCCATGATCATATTGAATGGCGGTGCAGGCTCGAAGGGCCAAATGGCCTACTCCTGCACCTAATTTCTATGTTTCTATGTTTCTATTTCAATGTTATAAACAACAATCTGTTGCTCTGTGACTCTCTAAATGAAATACATTGCCTGGTGTGGTACTGACAGGCACCAATCATCTGGTCACAAATGTCAGTGGAGTTGTGTTATCCCATGACAAATGGGCCGAATGTACCCTGACCTTCCTACCTTCAACACTTTTCTTTAAGTATAAAACAGTATTTTTGTTCCTTGCTCTGTTATCACTTTATGGGCGTTTAAATCAAATTTGGAAATATAATTTCATGTTCATAAGTGATTGGAGCAGAATTAGTCCATTTGGTCTACATTGCCATTCAATCATGGCTGATCTATCTTTCTCTCTTAACCCTATTCTCTTGGCTTCTTCCCATAACCCCTGACACCTATACAAATTAAGAATCTATCTAACACTGCAGTAAAAATATCCATCAACTTGGCCTCCACAGCCTTCTGTGGCAATGAATTCCACAGATTCACCACCATCTGACTAAAGAAATTCCTCCTCATCTCCATCGTCCTTTAATTCTGAAGCTATGACCTCTAGTTCGAGACTCTCCCATGTTGGGTATGTTTTGACATTTCAAAGACTTTAAATCAAAGCATGTTGTTTTTGCAGTTGAGGAATGTAGACTCTGCTCTGGTTCCTGTCTCTGTCTGAAGTGAAGATACATTCTTAATAGTACAGGTGTCAGGGGTTATGGGATGAAGGCATGAGAATGGGGTTGAGAAATATAGATCAGCCATGATTGAATGGCAGAGTAGACTTGATTGTGCGAATGGACTCATTTTGCTCCTATCACATGAACTTATGTTGGTCCTACATGCTCACAAATGGTTGCTGAATAAATCCAAAAGTTGGGTTTATTTGGAGTATTGTGAACAATTTTGTGCACCATAACTAAGGAAGGATGTGCTGGCTCTGGAGAGGGACCAGAGGAGGTTTACACAAATGATCCAGGAATGAGTGGGTTAGCATATGATGAGAGTTTGACGGTACATGCTGGGGTTTTGAGGGATGCCCCCATTGAAACACACAGAATAGGGAAGGGCATAGATAGTGGATGTCTAGAGGACATTTTCAGTAGTGGGAGAGTCTCGAACTAGAGGTCACAGCCTCAGAAGTAAAGGACGTTCCTTTAGGAAGGAGATGAGGACAAATTTCTTTAGTCAGAGGGTGGTGAATCTGTGGAATTCTTTGCCACAGAGGGCTGTGGAGGCCAAGTCGATGGATATTTTTAAGGCAGAGATAGATATATTCTTGATTAGTGCGGGTGTCAGGGGTTGTGGGGAGAAGGCAGGAGAATGGGGTTTGGAGGGGGAGATAGATCAGCCATGATTGAATGGCAGAGTAGACTAGATGGGCCAAATGGCCTAATTCTGTTCCTATCATTTTTGGCCTTATGACCTTATGAAAGTGGAAACCAGCTGATGGGACCACTGGAGCGGCAAGTGGCCGTGCCTGTTTCTATGGAAACACGACCTGGCAAGATTGGACTCAGCTTTTCATTCATAGCTGTGCTGTAACATTAAACTTCAACAAAACATTTGCATCTCCAGCATGCCGTTCACAAGCTCAGGGTGTCCAAAAGTGCCTTCAACCAATTCAATGCGTTTTGAAGATTGGCCCCTGTTGTAATGTAGGAAATGCAACAGCTAATTTGTGCAAAACGAATAATATTCAGGTGATAATCGCCAGGTGGAGAGGCTGGAATTGCAATAGTGCCTTTTAACTGTGTTAAAGCAGTGTTGTGGATCACCCTGCCATAGTTGGCCAAAGTCTCAAAAAGATTGAGGCCTTCAAAGATGAAGGTCAGTATTGAGAGAGATGCAAGGAACTGCAGATGCTGGAATCTTCAGCAAAAAAAATCAAAGTGCTGGAGGGACGTCATGGGTCAGGCAGCATGTGGAGGAGAATGGACAGGCCCCATTTCGGGTCAGCACCCTTCTTCAGAGCCCATTACTAACGTCTCAGCGTTGTTAAGCCATGCCATGTTGAAACAGACATTGTCAGCCCCAGCACAGTGATCCCAGAGGATGTGGTGCAAGTTTACACAACACATGCTAACTCTGAAGTTAGCTCATGCAGAGAGGCATGAGGAACGCTAAAACTACATTCCTCAGGCTATTGAACAGATGTCACAGTAACAGGGGGGGTAGATTCAAGAATTCCCTCATGCATCAGAGTAATCTGAACATGCTGGTAATCCCAGTGTCTGGCAGATCTACATGTGGGCCACAAAGACCCATGTGCGGTAGGACATTGCGTGGCGATCTCCGTCAGGGTGTTTGCATGTTGATACTTTGGAGAAGTCTGTAACGGAGCCCAGTGTTGTGCTGACCCTCTCGGCTGCAGGTAAAGCAGGTGTTAATTTCACTCTGTACACACGGTGGCTGCCTGCCCTCCCGTCCCAGCTGTGAGCAGCAAACTGCGATGTACCAGATACCCAGTGGAGACGGCCAGGAATGACCTTGAGGCTGGGAAATGGTGCGTGGCTGTGACCTTGACCTCCGCAGGCAATGACTGCAGGTACAGAGGCGGCAGCATTCACATTCACAGGAGCTCACCGATCTCAGGACAGACAACGAATGTCCCTTCTTTGTTGCCCCTTTAAATAGCACTGTGTGGAGGGAAGCAGGGTTAACAAAACCCAGTTGTTCTGTAAGTGTAAAGGAACTCTCTTTATTCAGGCCAGCCAGGTTCAAACCCTCAGTGCATATGGTATGAATGCTCTCTGTCGTTGACCATATCTAAAGAACTCTAGGGTTAGCAAAACCGTGCAAAGGTAAACAAGGGCTCCTCCAAAAAGTCTGGATTCTGAGGGAAATGAGCGGAGCTTGGAACGACTCTGGGTCTAGATGGTTTACAACTGTGCCACAATACTCCATCTTGCAGTTATGTGAAAGAATCTCTTGCACACTCTGGTTTAATGATATGATGAATATTAGTCGTTAAAACAGGAAGCCCTTTCCACTTTTCTTCCCTTTTTACATCCACGTGAAAGGATGTGAGCACCTCAATCTGTGCCGATCCCTGGAGCGGGATTTGAACCCTCGACCTTCTTTTATAGAAGCAAGGGCCTTGCCCACTGAGCCATGACAGACACCCAAATGAGCTAAGAAAATCATGATATCATTCCTCAACTGAACTTATTTTTCCATTGTTGGCGCAAGATTGAATTTCCACACAGTACCAGCTTTGTGATGTCAAACCAAGCTTCGTCTCCGCGCCGAGATAATTCACGAGCATATTAGTCCACATCACATCTCACACACAGGCATTCTTAGATTAACATCTCTAGAGATACAGCATGGAAACAGGCCCTTCGACCCACTGAGTCCATGCCGACCATTGATCACCCGTTCACACCAGTTCTATGTTATCTAAGAAGATTGAGGGGGGATCTTATAGAAACTTACAACATTCTTAAGGGGTTGGACAGGCTAGATGCAGGAAGATTGTTCCCGATGTTGGGGAAGTCCAGGACAAGGGGTCACAGTTTAAGAATAAGGGGGAAATCTTTTAGGACCGAGATGAGAAAAACATTTTTCACACAGAGAGTGGTGAATCTCTGGAATGCTCTGCCACAGAAGGTAGTTGAGGCCACAGTTCATTGGCTATATTTAAGAGGGAGTTAGATGTGGCCCTTGTGGCTAAAGGGATCAGGGGGTATGGAGAGAAGGCAGGTACAGGATACTGAGTTGGATGATCAGCCATGATCATATTGAATGGCGGTGCAGGCTCGAAGGGCCGAATGGCCTACTCCTGCACCTATTTTCTATGTTTCTGTTTCTATCCCATTTTCTCATCCATTCCCTGCACACTAGGGGCAATCTACAGAGGCCAAATAGCCGACAAACCTTGTTTCTTTTGGAAACCCGGGGAGAACGTGCAAATTCCACACAGACAGCACCTGCGGTCAGGATCGAACCTGGGTCCCTGGAGCTGTGAGGCAGTGGCTCTGTACCGCCCCACTGCTGGAGTACATGCTACGACCCATCCTGCTCCTCACAATGGCCTCACCTCCAACAGTCTCCCTGACCTGCCACTTACCATTCCAGTGTGTGGGCAATCAGATGAGAATCATTCATATTCTTTGAAAGGTTTGCAATTTCTTGCCTGACTAACATCCAATGAAGACATTTAACTGATGCATTGTTGAGCAGGTTATTCTTTACCAAAAGCAGAATCCAATTTTAGGGTCCATTGTGAGTCCAGCTGAGAACCACAACATCAAGACATGTAACCACGGTGCTTCCAGCCTCACTAATCAGACAGGAGTCTAATTCATTCACAAGTGGCAAGCAACACAACCATGAGCTCTGAAGAAGAGTCTCGATCCAAAACTTCACCTATTCCTTTTCTCCAGAGATGCTGGCTGATCCACTGAGTTACTCCAGTTTGTTGTGTCTATCATGAGCTAAAGGCCATCCACATTGCTCAAACATTAGTCAACATCATCATAAACAACATATGATCCATCATTTTTGCAATAACATTCTAGCATACAGGTTTAGCTGATATCTTTGACCCCATTATCTTTGAATCCATGGAACCTCAGTGACAACAAGAAGAGTTTTTCATTGCACCTCGGTACACGTGACAATAACAAACCTAACGCAGGTTTGTCTGTAGATAACCTCATTTGGATCACACACGTGGCAATGTAGTCAATCATAAGGTTGGTCTCTCCTCAGCGGCAACTCCTGTGCTGGAGTTTAGAGAGATTACGAATTCTCCCTCGATCAATGATAAGAGTCAACCAATCCAGGCAAACAGAAACACACTCTATTAAAACAAATCATAATTAGAACCTTTCAATTGCCATTTATCTTTTCCCATTAATTCAAATATGCAAAACCAGAAAATAGGCAGAGACAATGACAGATTTCATAGCAGCGCATACACATGTCGCTGTGTAGTTTCCCCTGTGTCTTTTGATATCTGCGTTAAAACATTAGTGGTGAAATGTCAGTTTATCTTGAAACTTCCCTCTTCTCATCCTGTTTGCCCACTGAAGTTTTTTGTCTATAGTGAAAGGCCAGTGTTGTCTGCCCCATCCCCAGTTACCCTGAGAAACAGGGTGTGTGCCGTCCGCAGGCAGTATTCAATAAACATGTGTCCGCAAGTCTCACCACCCTTCAGTTTGAGGGAGTAGGTGGGTGTTACATCCTAGTGCAAGCAGGGACACAATTCGCTGAACATAATCTTGGTTTCTTTGTCTTCCTAAATATTGTGAAAGTAAGATTGTAAAGTAAGTTTGAAAAGTTTCTTTTTCAGATAAGGTTCCACTATTATGATACTTAAAGCTTAATTTTAACTAAAGGAATGATGCCAATTGAGAACTATAAAAGGAGATAAATCATGCAACAATTTATCTTGCATTTGGTACGAATGCCAAAACTACGGGGTTTTTTTTAAAACTCCAGCAGGTGACATCATTTGAAGAGTGCACTTACAATGGCGGAGACTTGTGACAAGATAGAGGAAAACATTTACAATTTGGCAGAATATTTGCAATTTGCAAATTAATTTTTCCGTATCGATAGAGGTTACATTTTGTTATAGGATCTGAGACATTACAACGTTTTGTTTTATTCTGTGAAATAGCCATGATTCCTTAGAATGTGTTTCTGAATGAGCTGGAGTGAAAGAGATCTGAGAGAACACATTTACAATTCAATTATTAAGGTCGTCAGACAAAAAAAAAACAAAACAAGCAAGGCAAAGAGGAATAGGAATGAAAAGGAGAAAGCTGATGATGAACATACATGGTTAGACCATGACGGGGAATCTTGGTTAGACCATGCTTTGTGGGAACAATATTTTCAATTTTCAAGACAAATAGGGGCATAACGACCCTAGAAAAGGTACCAAGCGGAGTTGCTGGAATTCTAGCTGAACTGTGAGACTATCAATCTGAGTAGGAAGTAACTGCAGATGCTGATTTAAACTGAAGATACACAAAATGCTGGAGTAACTCAGTGGGACAGGCAGCATCTCTGGAGAGAAGGAATGGGTAATGTTTCAGGTCGAGACCTTCTTCAGACTACAATCTGCACTCGCTGAAAAAGCCGGGGCTCGTTGCTCCAAAAAGAACGCTCGATGATATGATGAGCTTGTTTAAGACGGCAAAACATTTTAATGAGGCAAATGTAGAAAAGCTGGTTCCAGTTCCAGGTAAGACCAGAACTACGAGCAATATTTCCACAATGTCCACTAATAAATTCTACCAGCAAGTCAAGAGAAAATGTTTGACTCAGATAATAGTTGGAATGTGGAACTTAGCTCGACAAGAAGTCATTGAAGTGAGTAGCCAAGACAGATTGAAGAGGAAGGCAGATAAACACCAGTGTAAAAGAAACAGAATGATGTATTGATGGTGTTATATAAAGGGGTGAAGAGGCCCATACGGGCTGAATGGAAATACTTTCAAACACAACAATCTGATTTTGCAATTTCCAAATTATTTCAAAACTGTTTGAAAGCTATTCGTCATTTCACAATTACTGCTTGTGATTTAGAGTCAGAAGATCTCACTTATATAGTCAGCTGTGTGGTTTAATGTACCCGGGATCCCTGCTTTTATACATGGAATTCCAAACCCTAAACAATTCTTGTTATGAAGGTACACAAAAAAGCTGGAGAAACTCAGCGGGTGCAGCAGCATCTATGGAGCGAAGGAAATAGGCAACGTTTCGGGCCGAAACCCTTCTTCAGACTGATCGGGGGCGGGGACAAGAAAGGAAAAAGGAGGAGGAGCCCGAAGGCTGGGGGATGGGAGGAGACAGCAGGGGGACTGAGGAAGGGGAGGAGACAGCAAGGACTAACAAAATTGGGAGAATTCGATGTTCATGCCCCCAGGATGCAGACTCCCCAAACGGAATATGAGGTGCTGTTCCTCCAATTTCCGGTGCTGCTCGCTGTGGCCATGGAGGAGACCCAGGACAGAGAGGTCGGAGACGGAGTGGGAGGGGGAGTTGAAGTGCTGAGCCACCGGGAGGTCAGCTTGGTTATTGCGGACCGAGCGGAGGTGTTCGGCGAAACGATCGCCCAACCTCCGCTTGGTCTCACCGATATAGATCTGCTGACATCTAGAGGAGCGGACGCAATAGATGAGGTTGGAAGAGATGCAGGTAAACCTCTGTCGCACCTGGAACGATTGCTTGTGAAGAGTTGGTGATTGTTATGAAGAGTTGGTGATGTCGCTCACCATTAAACCAATTCCCAGCTTTCTGCTCAGCATTGACAATAGATAATAGACAATAGGTGCTGGAGTAGGCCATTCGGCCCTTCGAGCCGATCAATGTGATCATGGCTGATCATCCCCAATCAGTACCCCGTTCCTGCCTTCTCCCCATATCCCCTTGACTCCGCTATTTTTAAGAGCCCTATCGAGCTCTCTCTTGAAACCATCCAAAAAACCTGCCTCCACCGCCCTCTGAGGCAGAGAATTCCACAGACTCACCACACTCTGTGAGAAAAAGTGTTTCCTCATCTCCGTTCTAAATAGCTTACTCCTTATTCTTAAACTGTGGCCCCTGGTTCTGGACTCCCCCAACATCGGGAACATGGCTCTAGTGTGTCCAAGCCCTTAACAATCTTATATTGTCTTTGAATTTGGAGATCTCATTTTTTCCCTGAGTGTTAGTCAGTCTAGATTTACCTTTAACTCATCCAGAGTTCTGGGAGGACATATGTTACCTTTCCCCAACTGCCCTTGAGGAGGGATTAGGGAGCCATCTTCATCAAACTCTGCTGTCCTTGTGGTGAGTTTATTCCAATTAATATTTGTAGCTAGAGGTGGTGACCTAGCAAAGATAGACAACAGTACACGCCACAGGAAGCATGTGGCTGGGCTGGAGAGTGCTAGCAGAGATTCAACACGTTGTTGCCTCTGATGAAGTGGAACAAGTGCTTTAGGCCATAATGTATGCACCGACCATGATGCCGATCTAAACTAATCCCCGCTGCCTGCACGGTCCTTTCTCTCCATTCCCTGACTGTTCACATGTCAGCTTAAATGTCTCTTAAATGTCCCTATCAAATGTCACTGCTTCTTCCGTCACCACTAGCAAAGCTACCACTCTGTGTGAAAAACTCTGTTCACTCCTCCTTTAAACATCCACCCTCTTACCTTATAGCAATGCCCTTTAGTATTTGACATTTCCACACTTGGGGGAAAAAAAACTGATTATTGAGCATAGAAGTTGGGATGTAATGTTAAAATTGTACAAGGCATTGGTGAGGCTAATTCTGGAGTATGGGGTACAATTTTGGTCGCCTAATTATAGGAAGGATGTCAACAAAATAGAGAGAGTACAGAGGAGATTTACTAGAATGTTGCCTGGGGTTCAGCAACTAAGTTACAGAGAAAGGTTGAACAAGTTAGGGCTTTATTCTTTGGAGCGCAGAAGGTTAAGGGGGGACGATAGAGGTTTTTAAAATGATGAGAGGGATAGACAGAGTTGACGTGGATAAGCTTTTCCCACTGAGAGGAGGGAAGATTCAAACAAGGGGACATGACTTGAGAATTAAGGGACAGAAGTTTAGGGGTAACATGAGGGGGAACTTCTTTACTCAGAGAGTGGTGGCTGTGTGGAATGAGCTTCCAGTGAAGGTGGTGGAGGCAGGTTCGTTTTTATCATTTAAAAATAAATTGGATAGTTATATGGATGAGAAAGGAATGGAGGGTTATGGTCTGAGCGCAGGTAGATGGGACTAGGGGAGATTATGTGTTCGGCACGGACTAGAAGGGTCGAGATGGCCTGTTTCCGTGCTGTAATTGTTATATGGTTATATGGTTATTATCTACTCCATATATGCCTCTCATAATTGTATATTCTTGCAACCTCCAACGTCCCAGCGAAAGTATTAGTTTGTCCAACCTCTCCTTGCAACTAACAGATTGAATCCAGGCAATGTCTTGGTAAACCTCTTCTGCATCCTCTCCAGGCTTTCATATCCTTCCTGTAATGTAGCAAGCAGAAATACACACACTACTCCCATTGTGACCTAACTGAAGTTTTATGCAGCTGCAATACGACTTCCTAATTTTTACACTCAAAGCCCTGACTGATAAAGGCAACCATAGCATACCATCTTTGCCACTCAATCTGCTTTTGTTGCTACTTTCAGGGTGCTATGCACTTGCACCCCAAGATCCCGCTGTACATCAATGCTCTAATGAAGGGTAGCAAACCGAAAACCACCTATCACTTTTCTCTAGAGATGTTGTCTGACCTGCGGAGTTCCTCCAGCATTTTGTGTCTATCTACAAGGGGCACTGCCATTGACCCCCAGCTTGTATTTGACCACCCAAAATGCAGCACCTTACACTTGTCTGAATTGAATTAAATTAAATCTGCCATTTCCCCTTCCAAATTTCCAGCTGATCTATATTCTGCTGGATCCTTTGACAATCTGTCTCATTATCACCCACTCTATTAATTTTCACGGCGTCTGCAAACTTACTGGTCAAACTACCAACATTTTCATCCAAATCATTTCTGAATGCACTAACCACTGCAGACACCACTGGTCACTGACATCCAGTCAGAGAAGCACCTCTCTATCATCACCCTCTGTCCTCCATGGCCAAGCCAACTCTGCATCCAATTGAGCAACTCTTTATGAGTCCCATGTGAACAGAAGGGAGTTTCAAGTTTTGATGAGAACTTTATAGGATAGCATTGCTTCAAATAAGGAGGGCTTGTACAATACAACCAGTCGCAAATCCAACTAGTGCAGGTTTAGGGGATCAAAAAGACTAAAAAAAGAGACTAAAATTCTGGAGTAACTTAGCAGGTCAGACAGCATCTATGGAGAACATGGAGGGGTGACGTTTCAGGTCGGACCCCACTGCTGACCTGACCGGTGGGGGAAAGGGGATGAATGCAAGAAGGGAGGAGGGTCTGCCACCCCCTTTCCTCCACACCCCCTCACTCCCACCCCCTCACACCTTAAAGCTATCCCCTCTGACTATCTATCGTATCTATGCCTCTCGTAATGTTATGTGTTTCTATCAGGTCTCCCCGTAACTTCCAGCATTCCAGAGAAAACAATCTAAGTATGTCCACCCTCTCCCTGGAGCTAATACCCCCTAATCTAGGCATCCATCTTGGTAACCTCTCCAAAGCTTCGACATCCTTCCTGGGTTGGGGCGACCAGAACTGCAAACAATACTCCAAATGTAGGCTGAACAAAGGCCTGTTGTGTACCTACAGAGGACGTTTTTTTTTTGCATCATACCATGCTCCAAACAATGAAGGCAAGCATGCCATGTGTCTTCTTTGCCACTCTGTACACTTGGGTTGACACTTTCAGCGAGTTTTGGATTTGGACCCCAAGATCCCTCTGTACATCAATGCTGTTGAGGGTCTTGCCATTAATTGGATATTTTCCCCATACTTGTGACCTACAAAGTGCAGCACCTCAGAGTTGCTCAGGATTAAACTCCATTTGTCTTTGCTCCACCCATTACTGTAGCTTCCTCAGGTTGGACTTGCACATACAGTTTCAAGAACACACCTCACAATTTCTTCCCCATCTCAGCCTTTGGCCCTGAGCAAGTCCCAGTCAATATTGGGAAAGTTAAAATCGCCCACTGAGACAACTCTGGTGGTTTCGCAACTTTTGGCCATCGTTTTACATATCACTTCCTCTATCTCCCATTTTTTATTGGGGAACGCTGTAATGATTCCACAATTCCGTTGGAAAGCCTACACTTCTTATTTCTAAACTCCAGCCATACCATCACAGCAGACGAAGCGTGCAGTGTGTCCTCCCTGATTAGTAGTGCAACTCCTCCACTCTCGATCACATCTGAAACATCAAAACCCCATAACATTGAGCTGCCAGTGATGTCCCTCCCACAACTATGAATCTACAATGGCCACAACCTAACAGTCCCAAGCTTCAATCCAGGGGCTAAGTTCATCTTCTTTCTCAACTATACTGCTTACACACTCCAGCCCATCACCATCACCATATTCCTTCACCTCTTCCTGTTTGCACTTCCTTAGAAACTAATTGAGACTTTGTGGTCCTAACCGCCACCTTCCATGTCTGACCTACTCCCCTGGTACCCAACCCCCCTGCCTCTCTCTAGTTCAAACCTTCTCGACGTGAAACTCCCAACAAGGATACTGATCCCCATCCAGTTCAGATGCAACCTATCCCTCGTGTATAGGTCACCTCTACTCCGGAACAGATCACAATGGTCTGAAGATCTGAATTCCTGCCCTCCCTCTGCACCAACTTCTGAGCCACACATCCGTCTGTCCTATCTTCCTCTTCCTATCCTCATTAGCAGATGGCACTGAGAAAAATCCAGAGATTACAATACTCGGGACTCCTGCTTTGTAATCTTCTGCCTAGCTCCTTATATTCCTCCCTACACTGGTCCGGGAGAGGATATGCAACGGGCGTTTTTCAAGAAAAAGCAGACATAAATTTGATGGGCCGAATGGCCTCCTCCCGCGCTGTAATGATTCTATAATTCTAGGAGAAGTGACATTTTCCTTGGGTCACTGGCAATTGGTTTTGCTTCAGCCAGCACCACTAACAGCCTCTATTCAGTCATTATCACATTGCCGTTCACTCTGCTAATTAGCTGCGGTGGATGTTGCATTACACCAGTGGCTTCACTTCAATGGCTGTAAAGTGCTCAGGGACATCCCGAGGCCACCAGAAGCACAACATAAATGAGTTGTGAAATGAAACAAAACTTTGCATTGATGCAACACCTTTGATGTCACCTTCAGGTGACCCCAAAGTGCTTTGCAACCAATTAGAGGTTTTGGAGGTGCAAATCTCTATGGTGATGTCGAAAAGCTGCAGCCAATTTGTACACAGCTGGCTCCCACTGGCATCACCCAAGTAACCGCACTATTGGGCGAGGGATAATGTTGAGCAAGATACCAAGATGACTCGATTCTTCAGGATAGTATGTAGTATCAAGGAGCAGGCAGGACTTCAGTTCACAGGCTTGGCTGAAAGATTTCCAACTGGGCATACACACAAAATACTGGAGTAACTCAGCGGGACAGGCAGTGTCTCTCGATACAAGGAATGGCTGACGTTTCGGGTCGAGACCTTTCTTCAGCAGCACTCCCTCGGCACGTCGGTGGAGTATGAGCCAAAGTTTTTTGTGGCCAGGTTTCTGGAGAAGGACTCGAGCCTGCAAATCTGTGACATGAGACAAGAGCTCCTACCCACTGAGCCTCAGCTGGCACGTGTGGCTGCAACATTTGCACTTCTATGGTGCTTCACAGAATGTTCCAAAATTCTTCAGGCTCAGCAAAATATTTCTGGGTGTACTCTTGCCGTAGTTGAAGAAATACAGCGGCAAATTTGATCGAAGAAAGATTCTGCAAACGGCAGAGTGAGTGACCAGATAATTGCTTCTGAGTAACTTTGGTTGGGAGACATGTATCAGCCAAACAGATCACAAGTTATTGCAGGAATGTTTTCCTGTATTGTCTGAAATATCCCTCCAGGATTTCATTTTCCGTTCAGGAAATACAGATTTGATCCATGGCTTGTTCCCTGGCCAATCAAAGATTGGAATTTTCTCACATCTCGTTGACTTGGATCTAAGATGGTTGGGCTATAGAAACATAGAAACATAGAAAATATGTGCAGGAGTAGGCCGTTCGGCCCTTCAAGCCTGCACCGCCATTCAATATGATCATGGCTGATCATCCAACTCAGTATCCTGTATCTGTTTTCTCTCCATACCCCCTGATCCTTTTAGCCACAAGGGCCACATCTAACTTCCTCTTAAATATAGCCAATGAACTGGCCTCAGCTACATTCTGTGGCAGAGAATTCCAGAGATTCACCACTCTGCGTAAAAAATGTTTTTCTCATCTTCTCTGTGTAAAAAATGTTTTTCCCATTAGGTTCTCCTGCCCACCTTAATGGGACTTGGTTATAGCAGATGAAGAGCAACAGTTCTAGATAATAAAGTGGGAGATGATGAATGCGATCGACAATTAAGATTTTTACTCGCTATAGGATTTTGGATGGAAAAAATTGCATCCATTTGAATAAAGCGGGAGACAATTGGATTTACCTTCCATCACAGTGAGGAATGTGGGAAGCCACTACGGTGGATGTTTGTGTTAACATTTGTGGCTGTGTTGCTTTTCCCTTAGTATGGCTGTATGATAACTTAAATTCCACTGTACCTTAATTGGTACAAGTGACAATAAACTGACCTTGAAACCTTGAAGTTCAGGTTGTACAAAGGAATTCTGGTTTCTGACACATAATTCCCAGAAAGTGCAGACTGATAAAGACATCAAAGGCAAGTTTGTGGTTTATAATTGTAACATAAATGACAACAGAAACTCGGCAAATGAAAGATCTGAATGATGCCCACGTGAGAGACAGTGTAGTCCTTCATCAGGTGACATGGGGCATACAGCAATGCACCAGGCCATTCGGCCCAGTTCGCCCATGCCAGCTCCTACTAGATTCCTCCCAGCCCTTTTCATCTCAACAGAATTAGCCAAAGCCTTCCTCCTTCAGTGGTTTCTGATTTGTAAGATGCCCAGTAGTTTCACCAGGATGATGCTAGAGACTGGAAAGAGGATGTACAGAGAAACGGAAACAATTCCTATTGGAGAGAAGACGGAGGAGAGAACATTTAGCTGAGGTCTTAAAAAATGAGTCAAAGGATAAATATTCCAATTGGTAATTTGGCCTTTGGTTAGTCAGTGCCAGTGCCAGAGCGGGGCCAGCGGTTTAACATGGTCAGTCAGACAGTTCACTAATATTGTTATGCAGAGTGTTATTGGAGCAAGGAATGCTTTGATCCCTAGAGTATTGAGACAGTGAATGCATTGTACATTTTAAGGGAAAAGTCAACGAATATTAGACTCCAGTGAAGGGTCAGGCCGACGGGATTAGCGTTAGATTACTTCCGCAGAGAGACAATGCAGACCTGGTGATCCAAATCGACTTTGTTTTGCACGGTGCGCTTGCAGAGATGAGCGTTGGGAGGCCAATGAATGAGGCTGGTTGGTACTCCGGGTTTAAGAAGGAACTGCAGATGCTGGAAAATCGAAGGTACACAAAAATGCTGGAGAGACTCAGCGGGTGCAGCAGCATCTATGAAGCGTAGGAAATAGGCAACGTTTCGGGCCGAAACCCTTCCGGGTTTCGTCCCGAAACGTTGCCTATTTCCTTCGCTCCATAGATGCTGCTGCACCCGCTGAGTTTCTCCAGCTTTTTTGTGTACCTTTGGCACTCCGGTCCTGGTGTGTCATGACGCACTAGTTACCGTGTATAGGGTGAACATCTCTGACTTTCTAAATTATCGCTCCCAGCCAGCCATCAGCGTCAGAGCATCCCAGAGACAAAAGACTCGTCAATCACCGCTCCTCCCTGCCCACCCCCTCCTCCCACAACCCGCGGCACTGTCACGCAGACACGGCAGGCACTCACTCCAACGCAAACTCTGCCTTCCACATGTCACATACTCCTGCCCATCTTCTCCAGGGGACCTGCAGCTGAAACCCTCCCGGGAAGAAGTCTACCTTGGGCCCGACGCTGGATAGTTGCAAAGAACGCCAGCAGATCGGGTCTCCTGTCCTCAGCGCCGTCCATGCTTTAAGCTTTTTACTTAGTAAATAAAAGTCTCAATGTTCATTTGTACCTGTCACTGCATCAGGCATTCTACCCAACCAATCACTTCTGGAAGCGATTTACACCCTTCCACCTTCCCGTCAGGTCCCACCACCCACAGTCGCTGGTGGCCATCATTCATCTCCAAGACCCTGCTGTGATCTTCAGTCTGCTCTCCCCCACCCCACACCATCCACCAAACCATCCTCCTCACCTGTATCCACCTCCTGCCCCCCTCCCCAGCGGGACTGTCATATGCTGAGAGAACGGAGCAGCTGGGCTTGTACACTCTGGAGTTTAGAAGGATGAGAGGGATTCCTTATTGAAACATATAAGATTGTTAAGGGTTTGGACACGCTAGAGGCAGGAAACATGTTCCCGATGTTGGGGGAGTCCAGAACCAGGGGCCACAGTTTAACAATAAGGAGTAAGCCATTTAGAACGGAGACGAGACAGAGAGTCGTGAGTCTGTGGAATTCTCTGCCTCAGTGGAGGCAGGTTCTCTGGATACTTTCAAAAGAGAGCTAGATAGGGCTCTTAAAGATAGCGGAGTCAGTGGATATGGGGAGAAGGCAGGAACGGGGTACTGATTGGGGATGATCAGCTATGATCACATTGAATGGCGGTGCTGGCTCGAAGGGCCGAACGGCCTACTCCTGCACCTATTGTCAATTGTCCATGGGATAGCCCTACAATCTCCCCCACCCCCCACCCCCCTGCTCATGAAGGGGGTGTCGGACAAGCAGGGGAAGGGAGCGGTGAGGGTCAAATCGCCACATGTTTAACGCCCCCGCTCTCCACTCCCCCCGCCTCGGGCGAGAAGAGTCGAGGCCGGGTAACAAATGTCAATTCATTAATAAGTCGGAGAATCGGAAATAGAATGCAACCGAAACGCAACTTTTAAAATCCAATGACACCAAAAATAAGTCGTTCCAGTTCTTTGAATGAAACGTATTATTTGTCAAAGTTCCCCTTGTTAATTTGATCTTGCAAACAGTCTTAGAAAATAAAGTGAAGGTGAAAGCGATCTAAGATTTTCTGACAATCCCTGATTTGAAGGGTTTAATTTTTCGTTAAGTCACTTTATAAAATATCCAGTTAGGATGGTGATACTTTAAGCAAATGTAATTACAGTGTTTCGTGTCCCCCCTCCCTTGACTAATGTCAGGGGACTATAATCCTTTCGTCAAACCAGCACAATAAAGAGTTTCTTGCACGGCATTGTTCAAAAGACCTGTCACACCGCGATTGGGCGCTGCGCTCCGTCAGAATGCAATTAGCGTTTTTTTTATATAAAAAAAAAACTATTCAAAAGACATGCCAAATGAGAACAAGCCGTATCAGCTTCGCAATAAAGGAATTAAAAAAAAAACACAGCCCGTGTTTCTGAGCAAGTAATTACAGTGTTAGTATACTACTTGCAAACGCCAGCCTGCAAATTACCTTCCATCTCAAGAGATAGTTTAAAGGCTGAGCTGGGAATCGGAGCGCACGGTATAAAGGGGAGCCGTGACCCCCCGAGTGGAGGGCAGCTTCCCCCCTCCCCCCCAGCTCGCCCCCCACCCACAACTACAAGTCACCGCGACACGATAGCCACAATGTTGGAGTGAGAGTGTGTCCGAGGAGAGAGACAGGAGAGAGTCTTAGAGAGGCCGGAGTGGGGAGTGCTGGAGCTCTGAATGTGCAGGGACTATTGGGGCGGGGGGGGGGGGGGGGGGGGCTATAGGGGCGTAGGGGGTATGAGAGGGGCGGTGAACAGGGCTGGAGGGGTAAGGGAGGCGGGGAGAGAAGGGGGGGGGGGGTGGGTCGTGAGCAGGGCTGGAAGGGCGGGAGAGAGGTGAGTGAATCAGGAAAGGGGGTGAGTTAGTGGGGCAGGGGCTGGTGAGCGGGGCTAGGAGGTGAGTGGGTTGGGAGGGGAGTGAGTGAGCAGTGTGGGGGGAGGGGTGAATGGTAAGTGAGAGTGTGGGACGGGGGGAGGGGGCTAAGCGAGGGAGAGATGGGTAGGGGGGTTGAGGAAGGGCTCAGGTCACTGCCCATACATTGTGCTGCAGCGGGCAACACCGCGGAATTGTCCGATAATCCCTGCAGGTTGCCGGTAGAACACCGCATTAATGTGCCGGGCGTCAGCACTAGCCGTCTGCCTGCAAGCGTGGCCGGTCATGGGAGGACGTGGCGAGTCTGTGATAACTGCTCACTAAATATTATTGCTTCCCGCTCGGGTACGATTCAATTTGATTGTTCTTTTCACCGATGCCCCTTTTCCTTGCAGCAAGCGGGTGTTAGAACGGCAGGGCAGCTAAACCCCGACCTCCCCCCCACCCACCCAGCAACCCCCCCCCCCACCCCCCCCCCCCCCCCCCCCCCCCCTAACCCCCCCCCTCCCCCCCCCACCCCCCAGCCCCCCCCCCCCCCCCCCCCCCCCCCCCCCAGCACATAGAACTAACATCCACTCTGGAGCTGTTGCAAATGTGAAGTTGAAACGGAAAATACTGGCAAGAGTTTGCAGGTCGGGCAGCGTCGGTGGAGGAAAGATGTTACGTGTTCAGGCCGCTGGAACCTGTGGAATTTCTCCAGCACAGTTAGACACACAATTCTGGAGAACATGGATAGGCAACGTTTCGGATCGAGACCCTTCTTCAGACTGAACGTCACCTATCCGTCTTCTCCAGAGATGCTGCCTGTCCCGCTGAGTTACTCCGGCACTTTGTGTCTTATCTTCAGTGTAAACCAGCATCTGCAGTTCCATCCCGCATATTTTCTCCAGCATTTGGTGTTGTTGGGAGACGGCGGGTTGGTTGGACGTTGAGCGGGGACTTGGGGTGATTCACCTCATACTAACCCCGACCCGGCCTGCCCGCACGCCAACGCGCGTCTCCGCGGGAATTCATATAGCGCCCGGCTCCTCCACCCCCCTACCTCTGCGACCCACGGGGAATAGCTGTTTCTCTGAAATGACATAAAGTGCTGGGGTTCAGATGCTGCCCGACCCGCTGGGTTCCTCCGGTACATTGTGTCCTTTTGTGTATTAATCAGCATCTGCAGTTCCTTGCGACTAATTATTTTTCAAGACGATCCTCGACCCGAAACGTCAACTATTCCGTTTCTCCAGAGATGTCGACTGACCCCTTGTGTTACTCCAGCGCTTTGTGCCTATTTTCGTTTCTGTGGAGTTTGATCTATCCCACCGTCTGTGCGGATCAGGAAGCGGGTCCGCTCCAGCAGGTGTTTAAGAAGGAACTGCAGATGCTGGAAAATCGAAGGTGGACAAAAGTGCTGGAGAAACTCAGCCTAGATCTATGATGCTGCTGCACCCGCTGAGTTTCTCCAGCACTTTTGTCTACCTTCGATTTTCCAGCATCTGCAGTTCCTTCTTAAACACCTTCGGTCTAGCAGAGCGGGATGTCCATCGGGGAATGTTGCCGACTGGCCCGCTCCAGACTGCAGGAGGACGTGCTGACGGACGCACTAAAGCTCGGTGCAGCCAACGCCATGGCTGTGTGGGGGATGACCACAGTGTAGGGTCCTTCTGCTGCTGGACATCGGGGTTGGGGGGGGGGGGGGGGGGGCTGTGGTGGGGGTACACATCCCTCAAACAGGGAAGGGATATCACCCTAGGTGGCCAGGTTAAATATCTGTGAACACTACGTTACGACGCAAATTTATGTTTAGCCACTGAGAGTCCGAATATTTCTTGCACAGTTCTTATTTTGCACATTAAAACAAAAATAAGCATAAAGTTGATTTTGATTTTTTTTTTTTAAATCTCCTCAAACAGCGAGCCCACAAATTGCGATTTCAACACGATGCTGTAATGGTGGCACTGTGTTGGGTTAGTGTGGCGGCCGAACTGCCTCTACACCTGCCTAGTTGCGACAGGGACATATCCACTCTGGAACGGTTCGGCACGGTTAAGGGTTGCAAATGTGTACCTTAGAATGATGACGGGACACGGGAATGGAACTGGCTGCCGAGGTCAAATTCCAGAGAGAGAGGCGTTGGGGACTATTGTTCTGATTATCTATTTGCATCGTTAAATAAACTGGAGCTAGTCTGGGACTGACGGACTGAGCGGCCTGGATATGGCCGAAGATAGACACAAATACGCCTGAGTAACTCGGTGGGTCAGACAGCATCTCTGGAGATAAGGAATTGGTGGCGTTTCGGGTCAGGCCTGGTTTTGCTCTGTTTATACCACTACACAGCGGTAATTCACGCCGAGTATTCTCAGTCAGTGTATAAAGCTCCAGAGTAGGTTAGACTTCAGAGGGGCGACACTTAGTTTGCTTAGTTTACATTTTAAAGCGGCGAGGACCTAGCTCTGTTACAGAATAACATGTATTACATTAGAGCACGCGTATATGTATACGTGGAGAGAGGATCGTTTTGAGAAACTGAAGCAAACAAAATATTTGGGTTGGAAGATTTTAGAAAGGAAATGTTTGCAGTCTCACAAAAAACCTAAATGATATACTTATGTGTGTTTATATACATAGAGTATGTGTGTGTATTGCCCATGTACATGTGCGCGTAGGAAGGAACTGCAAATGCTGAAGGGTCTCGACCCGAAACGTCACCCATTCTTTCTCTCCAGAGATGCTGCCTGTCCCACTGAGTAACTCCAGTATTTTGTGTCTATATGTGCGTATATCCACACATGTATATATACACGCACTATAGTCATATACACAGAGACACACACAATATATAATTTAGTGTGTGTGTGAGACTGATAAAATTGTGTTTCCTAAAATCTTCCCCAACCCAAATATATTTGTAAGTTTGCTCCCACGTTCCTGTCGCTCACACACTCTCTCTCTATCTCTCTCTCTCTCTGCCGTATAATATTAAAATGCAACAAGAGGACTCGTTCCTTCTCTACTGATGTAACGACGGGATGGTTGTGGATAGCCCGGGGCGATGGTCTCTAACCTGCAGAGTAGATGTTGCGGGGTGTCAGAGCTGTGGAGGGCACCGGTTCATGCACCCGTGCCGACAGCCCGGAAAAACAATGCATGGGAGCTGTAGACTCCCGGCCTGCGCTACCACCATAACGCACACAGTGAAGCCTTCAACACCCCACACGTCTCACAGGGAAGGCCATTTACCCCGCGCCTTATGCACACAAACCTCTGCTGCAAACACTAGTTGTGAATATTACTGAAATATGTTGTGCATCTTTCGACTTGAAGGCACATAAATGAACACAACAGATTGAACACAACACCACAGCCAAGTGGGGTGCAGAGAATATAGACGTTCTTCATTTCATTAGAAAATGTGCGCCCGTGAATGGCGGCAGTTCAGCCGACTGGCCTCAGCTTCAGTGCTGATATGGTTCGTCTAAATGCGCTGAAGAGCTGCCACTGGGACAAGGGGCAACTTTGGCATTAGCGGGACGCGATGAGTAAATTGTCACCTTCTTCACGGCACTGATCTGACGGATCACGTGTGCGCTGTGCAAGGGGCTTTGGCCGCCAGTGTCAGTGGGGTGAAGATTGCGTGGCTTGTTCACAAGGCAGGTGATCTTCTTTCACATTGTTGCTCACAAAGTGAAGCCCAACAAAAGCAGTGACCTGAACTCAAAATCGGAAGTGGACGGGGGTGGGGAGCAACAGATCATGGGAGTGGGGGTTGTACTGAAGAAGGGTCTCGACCCGAAACGTCACCCAGAGATGCTGCCTGTCTGCCGGTCCCGCTGAGTTACTCCAGTATTTTGTGTCGACCTACGGTTGGTTAGGAATGGCTGGTCAAACTGTACACTCAAGTCCGATATTCCACCCAATCCCTGACTCCCACCGCCCTGATGACCTTTAACCTCAGCGACACTACAACACAACACCTCTGCGGGACCCTTTGTATCAGGTTACACGGCCAAATATAACACGCACGCTGAATTATCTTCACTTCTCAACACAAAATAACAAAACAAAATTGTCACTAGTATGATGTGGTGTGGTCATTTCTTTGTGGACGCCTCTCGTCCACAGGAACAGCCGCTTTCTGGAGGCTGTGGGATGAAAGGAGACTCAGGAGCAATGTTTGGAAGAGGAACAGATGAGGCGAAAGTTGGAACAAATCTCAAGCGTGTTACGGAGACCGAGGAACACCGTAAACACGTTTTAGCATTTGCAATTAAATGCGTGTGCACATTGTTTGTGAGAATCTCATATTGTGGTTGCATTTTTCAATCCTTGTTTCATTGATAACTATCGAGCTCCTTCACCAAAGTAGAACCCGTTTCAAGTTATTAACTGTCAAAGCGACACGCAACATTTCCACTTAAACAAATCGATTCACCATTCCTAACTTTACAAGATATGATTACCGAGATTCCCAGTTAGGCGTTCAATTATTGCACCAGTTGTTACACAAGAATGGCAAAACGGCAATATTTTGTGTCTATCTAGCTTTGATCAATCTAATATATTTAATCATTTAAATTATTGAAAATAAACAGAAAGTAAGATTAATCAAGACCAACTTTACCCAATTATTTTTACAATTTCTAGACAAATATTCACTTGTTTTTTTAACTTTTTTCAAATGTTGCTTCATATTAAAAATGAAAAATTCCAAACAAATTTTCCCGTATTAAAAAAATATTTAAAAAAATCTCTCACCATTAATATACCGAGATGGTAGAGGCAGCCTCGTATAGAAGTTAGAGGGAATTCTCAATCTCCATGGAATGTGGAATAAACTCTGATTAAAACAAAATAAATAAATGGTTTTGAATATTCTAACAAGGAAGATTGTTCTACGGGCTGTTTCTTCGGTTTCAATGTTCTGATGAAGAGAGTTAGTGAGGGTTTAATTGGAAAGTTGCAGCGGGCTCTTTCTGCAGGAGCTGAGTCGAGCCGTATCCAGAGTAATGTCAAGACCTGGAGTCTGATGTGAACAAATCACTCACACACTCGTTGCGTAGTGCCTTCGCGACTATGCAATTATTAGTGGGCGCGAACAAGCTGCAGAAAACTTACTTTGAAATCGTTATAAGACATACCGATCCAAAAGTTTTTGGGTTTTTTTAAAGACACAAGAAAAGGCAACAATTAACACTCGGCAGCACAACAATTAACAAGAGTTTCCGATTGAATATCAGCTGAAGAATTTTTTTTTAAAGCGAAAGACTTCGTGTTCCAAACAGAGTCGCTTCTCACAAAAGGACTGATTATTTTGTGCAGCGCGATCTCCTCGCAAATTTAAACGCGTCCACACTTGAGACTGAGGGCAGCGCAGGTGCATACAGCGACTCTCTAGTAAACCACTTTCTCCTGAGATTCATCTCTGCTTCCCATTCTAAAATTCTTCCCTATTTCCAACACCATCGTTCTTCTTTCCCGTCTATTTTGATCTCCCTATCTTTCGCTCTCTCATTTCAAACGCCGATCGCTACTTTTGCCCCCCCCCTCCCCTCCCACCCGCATTTGCTTTCTTCAAACTTCACCCCATTCCCCCCCCCCCCCCCCCCCCCCCCCCCCCCCCCCGTGCCTACGTCCCCAGCGAAATGTCGGAATTTCATTTTTCAAATTAAACACTTTGCATGAAGCTAAAGACTGCAGTGGCTGCTATCTAACGTTCCCAAGTTTGTGAGATGACCAACACATGACATGACTTCTGTATGCCGTGAAGCGCGACACTGATAGTGATGGGGTGCGCGGGGTACAACTCTTGTGGAAAATGCACTGCCCGCAAACTGCCAAGTACTTGTTTAAAAAAAAAACACATCACCCCACTGTGTCGAGTTGTATTTGCAGCCGTGATCGCAAGCCCGCACGCATCTCACCTTCTACACCTTATTTTGTGAAACTCAAATCTGAAGCGGCCGCTACCAATTATAGCTACAAATCCCTACACACACACACACACACACACACACACACACACACAGACCGTGATCAGGCGGAGTTGCGTTATATTTTGGTGACTCTCTCCTCATCAAAGTGCCAAACCTCGGAAGGAATCGAGGAGCAGTTGAGACGAGGACTATGAACGAGTTTTCAACTTGTTAGTAAATACACAGAAAGATACAGGAACAAAACCGTCCAAATTGCACCAGGAATGCCCAATTAAAAAGATACAACTACTGCATGTATTCCTGCTTCGATCGCAGGCAGAATAATAGTTCACTTCCATGGGATCTCTTGGTCAGATAGATTTGCATCGTTCCCAAATTATCTGCGCCAGGTTCAGCCAAGCGGACACTGCGCTTGGTCCTGGAATAATTCAGTATTGGCGTGTTTTTGTTTTGGTTTATATTCTTTAATTGTGCCTCGACATTAAAACGAAAGACACGTTTGGTGCCTCTCCACACCTCGCCTCGCCGTGAACAAGTGACGGCCCTACTCGGGTTAGGATAGAACTCCACTCCCCGAGATGCCACCGGGGGTCATCGAGGAAGGAGATTGCTACACTTGTGATGCGAGATTTAATGAAGAAATTAACACGAGAGGGAGGCACGGTTTAACTGTAAATGCCTCAAACAGACACGATCGGTGCGAATTCACGGACTGACGATACCTCTGTTAAACTGTGGTAATAGTCAGCAGACCGGCCCGGCCACTTATGTACAATAATCGCACATTCCCAATTAGCCACATTGCCGCGTTGAGACTTCAAAATACACAGCCTACAATTGTTTCGAAAATAACAAACTTTAAACCTGGTGGGAAAAATTTGTGGGTGAGCGCGCAGAATGTAAATAAGGTGCACGGGTAGTGAGTATGGACACGTAAATAGTTTGAAATCGGCCGCGGTTGCCACCAATGGTCAACACACAATGGGTCCGGGGACAGGCAGAATCCGACCCTTTCCATTCATGCAGGCTTCCCACAGCACCCCCCCCCCCCCCCCCCCCCCCCCCCCCCCTTCCCGGGGGACTGTTTCTCTTTGCAACAAACTCTCTCCGAGGAAGAAATGATCTGTTTCTCCCGGGGATTCAACCCGGCCGATTCTTGCCTCTCACTCAAACGCCTTCTCCCTAAAGTTTACACAGACTGCGTGTTAGAAATGATGGGTGGGAATGTTTGCTTGGGATTTACAAACACGGTGCTCAACTTGGATAATTTTGCCCCAGGTCACAAAACGTGGCGGAGGACAAGAAGGGAGAGAGTGTGCAGTTGGTGTTGGGGAGAGCGCGGGGATGGATGAGAGACTAAAAGCTACATCTGCCCGCCAGCCTGCACGGTGTGTGACTGACTAGTCCCGGGTTCGCTCGCACTGGGGGAGATCTCAGAGGCTGTGCCGTTTCAACGATTACTCCCATGTGTCAATGTCTAGTTGGTAATCTCGGCGAGAGCTCGTAATCTCTCCCTCTCCTCTCCCCTCTCAAACAGTCACCAACGGCAGCCAATTCTACAGCCGCGCCGTACGCCTGCAAATGTTGCACCTCGTCGCAGTTGGAGACGTTCGCTACAAATCTCCCGCCGGCCGCTGAAGCGGGCAAATGATTATTTCACGGGCGGAGATTCCTCCAGCACCGAGTTTACAGAGTAACGAGGGCGATTGTCCTGTGTGCGCGGCGCATTTACAGGCGGGCAGGGGGGGTTGGAGATTAGTCTCGGCCCGGGACTGGAGCTTTTCGATTACATCGAGGCCAATCGATTTCAAAAATTGAACACAAAGTGAAAGAATTTATAGAAGGAACTGCAGATGCTGGAAAATCGAAGCGCTGGAGAAACTCAGCGGGTGCAGCAGCATCTATGGAGCGAAGGAAATAGGCAACGTTTCGGGCCGAAACCCTTCGGGTTTCGTCCCGAAACGATGCCTATTTCCTTCAGGGTTTCGGCCCGAAACGTTGCCTATTTCCTTCGCTCCATAGATGCTGCTGCTGCACCCGCTGAGTTTCTCCAGCACTTTTGTCTACCTACAAAATGAAAGAATCCAGGCTAGAAAGTTCAAAACCAGAGTCCGAAAGGTTGGCCATTGAAATGTTTCCGCCGCGGCTTTTGTGCCGAGCGTGTAGCAGTTGTATCGTCTTTTGACGGAACAGGAAATCGATTAGGGCACTGCAAAGGGGAACCAGGTGGCTTTTGAGTGTAGACTTGTCGCGGGCGCTGGTGTAAAGGGCGAGTGGAGGGGGAGGGGGGTGTTGCAGTTTGCGGGCAGGCAGTCTGGACCCTTCACCCGCCAACGAAGTGAGCAACAGCGTGTGGCCCCAACATCGAATATCTCTCTATCTGCAAACAGGACTCTCTTCAGGGAAGCCCCGGCGCGGAGACTCGGCGAGTAGTTGGAACAGATGGAAGCGCGAACGACAGCGGGTGGGCGAGTGTGGTTAGGTTACGGGGCAACGGGACTGGCCCCTCTCCCGGTGCCGAGCGCGGCCACTAGATAACCGGGAGACAAAGATACAAACACCGACGGCTGGGGGCCCCGAACCCAAACTCCGTTGCCTTATCCGCCGATCCCCGCCTGCCCGCTCTCATTCCACGGACCCTGACAATGACTTGACCATCAAAGCCCCCACCACCACCACCAACACCGACCGCCTGGCTCTCCAACATCCAGCCCGCGTGGGTGAATCTACCACCTCGCCACATGCCCCATTTTGACCGGGACTCAAATCTGCAGGCTGGGTTTACGAATTTAAGCAGCGCCGATTTCTCCCAATCCGAAAGCGTGGTTTCACAGAACCAGTCCGAACACTTAAACCCGGTCAAAGTCAGGCGTGAACCCGGCCAAGTCAGGGCGCCGGGGTTTAGACAACAGTTTAACACATGCAACGACGCCCTGGTCTGTCACCAGCTGACCACTACGGCCGTTAAAAGCACCTAATTAATCCGAGACAAAACGGGGGCCCGAAGCAGGTTTAATCTCTCCCCTTTCAAATATCTCCCGTCCACAATCAACTTCCAAAGAAAGCCCCCGCCTCTAAACCCACTTTCACATTGTAAAGCCCAAAGCCTTTCAAAGTTCCGATCGATCCGCTCGGTGGAACTTCTCCAGTCTCCCAGCTCCGGCACAAGTAGAAAACTTTCACCAGCGGTTACAAACATCGCCTCTGCTCGTTACATTACACAGTGACACGTCCCTTTCATATATTAAAAAACACACAGCAACGAATGTTCTTTCTCTGTCCTGTCCCCCCCTTCCTCCCTCCCTTCCTCCCTCCCAAGAAAAAAAAAACAGAACATTAAATGTGCAAAACTTTTAAGTGGGACAAGTTTAGCAGCAGCAAGGCGCACCCATAAATGTGGGGCTAAGTCGGAGAATGCGAATCACTAACCTGCGGCCGGCTCCCTCTGTCTCTCCCTTTCACTGCCACAGGATCATGAGGTGTTCGCGACTCGATGGGAGAATGTTGAGGAACCCACAGATGCCCTCTCGGAAAAGTAGCTTCCAGCCGGGTGTGTGGCCGTCTCTCTCTCTCTCTCTCTCTCTCTCACTCTGTCTCTGTTTGTGTCGGGATTGTGTGATGCAATTTTCTTCCTATATTATATATTTTCTTTCCACTCTTTGCAGCATGCTCCTGGGACGATTGGATTGCATTGTTTTTTTAGGAGATCTGCTCTCTCTCTCTCTCTCTCCTCTCCCTCTCTGTGGCTGAGAGAGCGACTCTAATTTCAACCGCCGCTCTGATTACTCAGGCGACAAGCCGCACGGCTGTGAGACGCATCCCTGTGCACACTGACCCCCCCACACACACCCCCACACACACACTGTGACACAGACTCTCACACACAGCCGCCGACAGCAGCAGCCTTTACACTCAGGGTCTGAACTGCACACACAGGCAACGTGAGGGTGAGCGAAGCTCTCGCCAGCACCGTAATCTACCTAAAGCAGGTGCTGCCCAATTTCCATCGCAGCCACCCCGCTCTGTCGGCGTATCGCAACTGCTAAGGTGACATTGTCACCCACCGACCCACTAACTAGTTTTGTTTTTGGGTGTGAAAGTGAAATGAGAGCTGTTAAATGATTTATAAAGGGGCCCGTTTAAAGTGAAGTTATCTTAACGTATAAAATAGGCACCTGCAGCATATTTTACATTGAATTTCTCCCCTTTCCTCTGACTGATGAAAGTTCCCTGGGTCTGGTCATAGAAACATAGAAACAGAAAATAGGTGCAGGAGTAGGCCATTCGGCCCTTCGAGCCAGCACCGCCATTCAATGTGATCATGGCTGATCATCCAAAAATCCAGGGATTCCGTTAGCGCCCTAAGAGCAAAATCTAACTCTCTCTTGGAAACATCCAGTGTATTGGCCTCCACTGCTTTATGTGGCAGAGAATTCCACAGATTCACAACTCTCTGGGTGAAAACGTTTTTCCTCATCACAGCCTACCCCTTATTATTACACTGTGACCCCTGGTTCTGGACTCCTCCAACATCGGGAACATTTTTCCTGCATCAAGCCTGTCCAATCCCTTAAGAATTTTATATGTTTCTATAAAATCCCCTCTCATCCTTCTAAATTCCAGTGAATATAAGGCCAGTCGATCCAATCTTTCATCGTATGTCAGCCCAGCCATCCCAGATTATCGTCCTACTGATTAAGGTGTACAACAGGCCCTTTGGCCCTCCTTGCCCATGCTGACCAAGTTAGCATACTGGCGAGCCACATTCGCCTTCTTTGGCCTGTATCCATCTCAACCCTTCCTATCCATCCATATATCTGTCCAAATCTCTTTCAAAAGTAGTAATTGCATCCGCTTCTATAGCTTCCTCTGGCAGCTTGTTCCAGGACTACTCTGAGTGAAAAAGGTAGCCATAGGTCTATCTTAAATTCTTCCCCCTCTCACCTTAACCCTATGCCCTTTAGTTTTAGAATCCTCTATTCTGGTAAAAAAGACTATGAGCATTTGCTTTATCCATGCCCCTCGTTTGATCCTGTACATCTCAATCGGGTCACCCTTCAACCTCCTACAATCCCAGCATATCCAACCTCTCCCAATAACTCAAGCCCAGGTAATATTCTGGTGAATCTCTTGTACACTCTTTCTAACTTAATGGAATCCTTCCTCAAGCTGTGTGACCAGAACTGTGCACTGTATGCAAAGTGTGGTCTCACCAATGATGTGTACAGTTTTTTTACTCAATACCCACCCCTTGCCCAATGCCCTCATCACCCTGCACATCTGACCCAGCTTTAGGGAACCATGCACCTGCACTTCCCAGATCTCTCTGTTCTCCAACACTCCACCATTTACTGATCAAGTCCTGCTTGTGTAGTACCTACAGCAGAGTATCACTAAGGACGTTCAGCCCATCTATTCCATACCAGAATTTTGCCCAGGTGAACCTTGACCTCCTCTCATCCCTTTCCAGTCGACAGGCCCCCATTTTCACTTGTTTCTTCCTCATCTCCTCGAGACAGAGACTCACTCCTGACTTCCCGCTTTTGCTCCCTTGCCATTTATACCGTACAACTGTGACCAGCTAGCTTCCCTTACAGACCCATTCTTAACTATTATTATTAATTGCTCACCTTTCCTTGCATTGTTTGTCTCATCTTCTATTATTAACGCCTCCACAACAAGAAACCGTGGACCTTCCTTTCCTTTGCAAACTTCCACTCACTCCATTAAGATGGAAAGAGTGCAGAGATTTATGAGGATGTTGCCAGGACTCGAAGGCCTGAGCTATAGGGAGAGATTGGGCAGGCTAGGACTTTATTCCTTAGAGTGCAGGAGACTGAGGGGGGATCTTATAGACATGTACAAAATCATGAGGGGGATAGATGGGTTAAATGCACAGACTTTTATCCCCAGCATAGAGGAATAAAGAACTCTAGGGCACTAGTTTAAGGTGAGATGGGAAAGATTTAAAAAGGAACCAGAGTGGCAACTTTCTAACCTCAGAGAGTGGTGGGTATATAGAATGAGCTGCCAGAAGAGGTATCTGAGGCAGGTACAATGATATTGTGGATTTCACAGTTCAGGAGTTAACAAATTACACCCATGTTTTATTGAAAGCTCCAAGAATGGATGGTAATCTTTACAAGAAAGTCCTCAAGTAACAGATTCAATGGATTTCTCTCTAATATGTTCAAGAAGGAACTGCAGATGCTGGAGAATCGAAGGTAGACAAAAATGCTGGAGAAACTCAGCGGGTGCGGCAGCATCTATGGAGCGAAGGAAATAGGCAACGTTTCGGGTTGAAGCTGGAGAAACTCAGCGGGTGCAGCAGCAGCATCTGTGGAGGGAAGGAAATAGGCAACGTTTCGGGCCGAAACCCTTCCGGGTTTCGTCCCGAAACGTTGCCTATTTCCTTCGGGGTTTCGGCCCAAAACGTTGCCTATTTCCTTAAGGGTTTCGGCCCGAAACGTTGCCTATTTCCTTCGCTCCATAGATGTTGCTGCACCCGCTGAGTGTCTCCAGCATTTTTGTCTATCTTTGATTTCTCTCTAATACACCGACCTACAGCTAACATATCTGCCCATCACTTCGAACCCTTTGGAATAAAGCTGTCTTAGGTTTGTTTTCACCCTCTCAATAGTAGACATGGAGGCAGCTGGATTTTAAGACCATCAGGCATAGGAGCAGAATTAAACAATTCAGCCCATCAAGTCAACCACCATTCTTTCATAGCTGGTCTACCTCTCCCTCTCAAGCCCGCACACACTTGGAGGGGTGGTACCAGTTGTACAAGGATTGACCTTGTCAGTGGTGCAGTCTGCATGTGCTTGTGGTGGTGATGCACGACCCAGTTTACGAAATAACGTGTGCACTCACACTCATAGTGGGGAGCAGACTGGACTTGCAGCACCAATTGAGGAAATTCAGAGTGTCTCTGAGGATCCTCCAGTGCTTCTATGCAGCGGCGGTGGAAAGCATCTTGTCCGGAAATATTGCCATCTGGTTTGGGAGTTGCTCTGCCGAGGACAAGAAGGTTCTGCAGAGAGTAGTGCGTTCGGCCGAACGCACTATGGGAACTTCACTCGCCCCCCCTGCAGGAACTATACAACTGGAGGTGCAACTCCAGAGCAAATAAAATCATGGGAGACCCCTTCCACCCCTGCAACGGACTGTTCCAGCTGCTACGGTCAGGCAAACGCCTCCGTTGCCATGCGGTGAGAACGGAGAGGTTGAGAAGGAGTTTCTTCCCAGAGGCAATTCGGACTGTAAACGCCTATCTCACCAGGGACTAACTCTACTGAACGTTTTTCCTTCCATTATTTATTATGTAAAAGAATATGTGTGTTATGATTGTGTTTATAGTTTGTTTGGTTGTTTGGTTGTTTGTCTTTTGCACAAAAGTCCGCGACCATTGCCACTTTCATTTCACTGCACATCTCGTATGTGTATGTGACAAATAAACTTGACTTGACTTGACTTGAACTATGCAGCCCCTTTCTCCCCCTGCATGCAACTTAATTCAGCTCCATTATTATCAGCCCAATAAATATTTATATTTCCTGAACATTGACGCTAGCATTTAATGTGGGAGTTGAATATTCAGGAATTTATTGCCGTGTGTGACATACAGTTTACCATGTGAGACATATCACAGGACCATGAATCTGTATTTTACTGATTGCCTGCTATTGTTTCTCAAATGCTGGGCATTTTGCCATCTCAGCTTTAACAAAACATAGATTACTTTGCAAAAAAAATGCTCACTACTTTAAAACGGCTGAAATTATGTTTGGTTAATTAAACAAATATGGAACAGAAATGCAGCATAGAAATGGTATCCACATAATAACTTCCTTCTCTGGTTATGCAGTGTCAAGGGAGATGGCTTCCAGTATAGTTGTGTCAGGTCTAGAGTGGGTGATGGGGCCAACGTGGACCCCAGCGATCCTGGCCCTGGTTGGTCACGGCTGCCTAATGGGGCGGGCATGTAGATAGTCTGAGAGGTTGCCGACTCCTTCACCACTTATGTTGGTTTCTGTCTGTGAATGACAAATAAACTCTAGGCTCTCAATGTGTAGGAAGATGCTGGTTTATATCGAAGATAGACATAAAGTGCTGGAGTAACTCAGCTGCATGGGCTGCTTTGGTGAGAAGGAATGGGTGACGTTTCGGGTTGAGGCCCTACTTCAGACTGAGGGTCACAATCTGAAGAAGAGTCTTGACCCAAAACGTTACCCACCCCTTCTCTCTAAATTCTAAACGATCCTTCTCCATTCTGAAGAATCATCAGCCAGTGATTTTCATGAGTTGGTGAGCAGGTTACACTCTTCAAAGAGGCTATGCGTACATGCAAATTCCACACAGAGAGCATCCGAGGTCAGGATCAAACCCAGCTATCATAGTGGACAGTTATATCTGCAAAACGCAGAAGATAATGAGTGCCACAAGTGATGTAGAAAACCATAGAAACTAATAACGTTGGCTCTGAAGACCGGTTAGTCAAGTTGCTCCCTGCAGCAGACTGGTGCTTACCTGGATCAGGAAACTTTGGACTTTTGTAAATGGTGTCAAAATATGGCAACTGATGCATTGACGAGCGATGCAAAAATAATTTCACTGCAGTGCGTGTGTGACAATAACAATACTATTGAACCATGCTTGGACCTGTTGCCTCTACCCACCTGGTAACCTGTAGGAAAACTGAACACTGTGTTTCAGGAGTCCGATATTGAGTATGTGATCAACTTGATCTAACCATGAGAGCTGGTTGGGTAGACTTCAGTATTAAGGATCATGGTAGAGGTGAAGATGGTGATGGTAGTTGGTTTCCCTTCCAAGGATTTGAAGGGTTTACAGAGACAGCACATTGTTCCAGTTCCTGGCTATAGCATGTAGTCAATGTCTCAGCAGGCTAGAGGAGGGCAGGGAGCAGCGATGCTTGTAGACACAAAGAAACTGCAGATGCTGGTTGATACACATAAGGACAAAGTGCTGGAGTAATTCAGGCAGCAGCTCTGGAGAACATGGAGAGGTGACATTTCGGGCCAAGCCCCTTCTTCAGACTAGTTGCCTTGTAGACGTTGATGTCTGCGGCATGTTTGAGGTCTCAATCTGTGGTGCTTGTTCTCACTGAGACAGTGGAAGTTTCTAGTAACACCACTACTGGTTGGAACTGCTTGAGGGCAGTGCAGGAGGATTGTAGGGTCCCATTCTATTGCTATGATCATGTCAAGCTATTCCTCAACTAGGTCACAAGGCAGCACCCCTCACACTGATCAAGTCCAGCCGGATGCAGGAGCCAAATAAATGTTACTACTACTTGCCCACCCACTTATGGAGTCCAGAGTGCCACAGTGACAAAGTGCTGTCATCAGACAGAGCTCCCTCCTCCATTTCAAAAGGTCCATCTCTGCGTGAGATTGGATAGATTCCAAACACACCATAGCTATCTGTTAACGAAGCATTGCATGTTTGTATGTACTGTGGCCCTGGGGCTGCTGTGTGTAGCAACAAGAAAGTACACAAGTAAGTTATTCTGAACAGCAAACTCATGAGGGTGGCAGGCATACACAAAGATCACCACTTGTAGATTCTCCCAAAGAAAATCAACCTTCTGGCCCAGAAAAATGTCAAGGTTGTGTATGGTTGAACAGTCAACGCAGACCTGGCCACAACGCCCAATTCCTTCAAATGAATTAAAAAATCCCAAGTGCCCATTCTTCGACGTTGTACAATCCAGTTTGTATCTTGTGCAGTTGTTAACGTTCTCAATTAAAGCAACTTCTGACCCCTCAGTTTTCCAAGTCACCACATCTACAAACTTTCATTCTGGCCCATGGTCTCTGAATATGTCAGTGTACACCTTCTCCACACACCACAGTTTGAATATTTCTGCGCCTCTAATCCCGTCACACTGTTGATACAACTCTTCTGAGAGTCGGCAGTCTGCTTAAGTTACAAGTGTGAAAGTGGCAATGGTAATCTAAGCTTCTTGTTCTTTCCAAATCAGCTCATGGAGCCTGCCGCAGCTGGCCACACCACCTTTCTCCTGACATTGCCTGGTGCTATGGAGCAGAATGCAATTTGCTCCCTTGTTTCCAGACTGATATGATCAGGGAAAGACCAAGCATGGATTTCCCTCTGACTTGCTCCTTTGACTTCCGTGTTATCCCTCAACCACTCCTCGCATGTCATAAATACTCCATCCCTTTATCTATTGTAAAGATTGGATCCTTCTGTGATCCTTCAAACCCCTACGACCACCACCCCCCCCCCCCCCTCCTTTTCCAAACAAAAAAGCATCACCAGTTCCCCAAATCAGCGGTCAAGGTACGAAGAACAGGAATTCTTCCCACAAATCGTTTCTCTCTCTTCTTTTCTCTTTTTTCTTTTAAAAATGCACCATAAAACATGCTCTTCTCTTCACTCCAAACTATCTCCAGGCACAGTGTCCCACTTTCGGCTGAATTAAACTCTCCAAAGATATCATGAGTAAATAGCACACCCCTCTTTACATAGTGAACCAAGCCTACAAGATCCTCCCATTATATCATGACCTTCAGTTTAAGACTGACATTCCCCAGACCCTTCACTGTAACACTAACATATCCCTCATTGTAATATTCTCTGATATACTACACCCCCTACTGTAACACACTGATATTACCCACATTCCTCACTGTAACACCAGCTACACCTCTCACTGTAACACATCCAATACAACCTTCACACTACAACAGCCTTTGACATCAAACACCGTTATTTTATTCGACTGATATATTTTTATGACAACCCTAATATTAACAGGGGAATGCACTGAAGGAAATATACGTGACCTCATCTTCACCATGTATTTCACACTTTCTAGAGTGTTGTGTATTGTGATTTGAGGTAATTTAGGGGTTCATTTTCGAGAGCAAAGCTGGAAACAGACATTTACTGCAAGTAGCAAGCGGCAAAACTAATTCCCATCTCTCTGGCACTCATGTGCCATACTTGGAGCTTTGTTACTAGGTGTAAAGCACTCACTGATGGCCCATGCAACACAGCTACTTTCCTGATGTCTATGTGTCCTTCAGTCTGCTTCACCAGCAGGGAAACCCGCAAGCAAAGAACAGGGATTTAACGTGTAGGAAGGAACTGCAGATGCTGGTTTAAACCGAAGATAGACACAAAAATCTGGAGTAACTCAGCGGGACAGGCGGCATCTCTGGAGAGAAGGAATGGGCTACGTTTTGGATTAAGGCTCTACTTCTTCCTTCTATTCAGAGATGCTGCCTGTCCCGCTGAGTTACTCCAGCATACTGTGTCTAACAGGGATTTAAAGTCAGGGATGCACAACTAGGAGGAAGTTGAGGAATAATTTTAATGCTGCAACCATTATGATGTGGGCTGCAGAGGCAGTGAAAATATCACCTTGGAAAAGGGAATGGAACAAACACTTGGAAACATTTGCCGGACATTGTTAAGTGCACAGGAATCAGTTAGTCGTTTTGAACTGCCAGCAGAGGCAGGACAGGCTCTCCAGCTCACTTCTGTGCTGTGTCATGTGGCGTATGAGTTTATCATTGTACAGTAATTGAGTGATTATCTCATGATTTGGCAGACAAGTAGGGGTTGCACCCATTCATCTCAACCTTGCTCTCTTGTTACAGCAAGACTGAATGAATGAGCTTTCCCTAAAGTTATGCAAACTCACAAAGTTGTCGTCAGCCACTAAAGAGCAGTAAAACCACTTGCTGTTTAAATGCTGAGCAAAACACAAAGCGCTGGAGGAACTCAGTGGGTCAGGCAGCGTCTGTGGAGGGAATGGACAGTGGAGGGAATGGACAGATGATGTCTTTGGTAAGGACCCTTGAGACTCAAAAGGGTGTCTGCCTGTCCCATTGAGTTCCTCCAGTTCTTTGCATTCTGCTCATTTTTACAGTATCTGTGGTCTCCAGTAACTCTGGCTTTACTGCTGTTTAATACTGATGTGCATTTGCCCAAAGTATTGATAGGAAGGTTAGTGCAACCAGGTGGAAATTAGTTGTACAGACCCAGATCCTGGTGCTGGGCTGGTGCCCAAAAGACAATAGGTGCAGGAATAGGCCATTCAGCCCTTCGAGCCAGCACCGCCATTCAATATGATCATGGCTGATCATCCCCAATCAGTACCACGTTCGTTCCTGCCTTCTCCCCATATCCCCTGACTCCGCTATTTTTAAGAGCCCTATCTCGCTCTCTCTTGAAAGCATCCAGAGAACCGGCCTCCACCGCCCTCTGAGGCAGAGAATTCAGACTCTCCACTCTCTGTGAGAAAAAGTGTTTCCTCGTCTCCGTTCTAAATGGCTTACTCCTTATTCTTAAACTGTGGCCCCTGGTTCTGGACTCCCCCAACATCGGGAACATGTTTCCTGCCTCTAGCGTGTCCAAACCCTTAACAATCTTATATGTTTCAATGAAATCCCCTCGGATCCTACTAAACTAGCGTACAAGCCCAGCTGCTCCATTCTCTCAGCATATGACAGTCCCGTTATCCAGGGAATTAACCTTGTAAACCTACGCTGCACTCCCTCAATAGCAAGAATGTCCTTCCTCAAATTAGGGGACCAAAACTGCACATAATACTCCAGGTGTGGTCTCACTAGGGCTCTGTACAATTGCAGAAGGACCTCTTTGCTCATATATTCGATTCCTCTTGTTATGATCCCTGGCACAAAGTGGGAAGAGCTAGATAGAGCCCTATTCCATTCTTTGCCCATTCTTCTGAGCTACTGGAAGACTAGTCAGCCCTTGAGGTGCCAGCAATGCGTTTCAATGTGTCTTGATCCTACAAACTATGCATTAGCCACAATATTCACACAAGAGTGGAACTTTTTGGACGTTCGGGGTAGAGGTCCACGAGGGTGTGTGGAGGAGAAAATGTGACCAAAAAAAAAGATGCAAGAAATGAGATGAACTTGAGTAGTCAGATGGTTGAAGGAACAAATGCTTTAAGGTCACAAACAGTAAATGCTTTGTTAAACGTATGTAGTTCTTTTACTCTCATGCAATTCAAATAAAGAGCTGGTTTGTCTAAACTGTGCAACCATATGATAGTTGGAGGGATTGGTGCTGCTTTTGATTATGGAGAATGCTTCTGATATGTTTTTTGCCTCTTCATATGTTTTCTGTTGACTTTGTCTCCATGCATCTGTTCTCAGTGAAAGTGGCACATCTACATTCAGGACAGCATGGTGGGCATGGAGAAGGAAGGAACTTGTGTGGATATTTCTTTGCTGTGATACCCATGACCTGATATCCTAGTGAGTCAAACAGATCATTAGTCTCCACTTTGGTTAATCCCCAAGCGTCTTCAGTCTTCCACAATCTCTTGAATCTTCTTCTCTCTCCAATGACAACCTCTTCCCACGACAAGACCGTTCGAGATGCACAGAAGACAGTGGTCAAAGAGGACCTGCTTTCTCCCCAGCTTTGTGATTTTTGAGGTGTTCAATTGAGGCAGGTGGTGGCTGGCGGGAGGAAGGTGGGCAGTTAAGGTGGCGATGCATGCCTAGTGCATGGTCTTGTGCTTCTCCTATCTCATCCCAAATTCTCTTTCTCCATTTTGAGCGGTCATGGGCAGAGAATTCCCAGTAGTCAGTTGGGAAATTACATTCCTTCATGGAAGCTCTCAGCACATTTTGAATCTTCTCTTCCCGATAATCTCTACCCATGACAAGACTGTCCAAGGTGCACAGAAGGCAGCAGTGAGCTTCACCAGCAATGAATACATTCACAGAGGTGGTTCCCAAGACATGGGAATTGATCCTCTATTCTTATTGTAAAATGGGGTCCATCAAGTGAACTTGAATGGTGGTTCAAGTGGAACGCATTTTAGAAAATTAATCTTGCGCCTTTGATGATGACACTTAAACAGTCTTGGGATGAAGCAAAGATTGCAGCTAATTTATGCACAGGTAGCCCGCTAAAAACAATCAGGTCCATGTATTTGTTAAATAGTTAATATCAAACAGGGCACCTTAAAGAATGTATTGGTACATCCTGAACATAGCACCCGAAGTTCAACAATTGAACGCGTTTTACTCCAAAATGGTACATGACCGAGAAAACAGAAAGGAATGGGAATCCTGCAGAAATAGGCAGCTGCAGTCAGGTGTTGGATTTATCTGGGATTACTTACTATCTTTGTGTGTTAAATTTCATCTTGTGCCTGCCATATTGACAAGAGAAGCAGGTTGGTTACCAGAGACCAGGTGTGAATTCAGAAAATGTATGCATGGGAATGCAAGAATGTGTGAAATGATAGGGAGGGTGTTTCCTACACAGCTTGGGAATCAATTATGTTTGCAGAGCATCCTAGAAACATAGAAACATAAAAACATAGGTGCCGGAGTAGGCCAATCGGCCCTTCGAGCCAGCACCACCATTCAACATGATCATGGCTGATCATCCAAAATCAGTACCCTGTTCTGGTTTTTCTGGCTTTAGTTAAATCTAACTCTCTCTTGAAAATATCGGAGACATCTTCAGGCTAAATATCTTCATATGCACATCAACCTCTTCACACTTTACATTGAAGATTCTCTCCATTCATTTTGATGGCGGAGAAGAATAACAGGAGTTCAGAGTGTCTTCTTATCACCCTGTCTAATATTTCTCTCTTAAGTGAGCATATGCATGCGGTGGTAGGACTTTCTCGGGGAGAAAGTTTTACAAGCATAACATTCACTGTATCATTCCAAAGGAATGGTCTTGGGTGAGAGATGGTGCTTGTGTTCTGCAGTGCCATCTAAAGCAGACCAAGAGTCAAGAGTGTTTTATCGTCATATGTCCCAGACTGAATAACGAACTTCGTACGTGAATACTTAATGGCCCTGTCCCACGGCACGAGTTCATTCCAAGAGCTCTCCCGAGTTTAAAAAAATCAAACTCATGGTAAACAAGGAGAATGAACGTAACGGGTACGTCGGAGCTCGGGGACGTCTCTTAGCTCTAACGGCAGATACTCGGGAAGACTCGCCAACTGCAGGAAAAGCACAGGAAGACTCGTGAAGATTTTTAACCATGATGAAAAATGTCCACGATAGTCCCGAGTACCGACGAGTGGCCATTACCGTCAATCTCCGAGTTCTAATCAGGGCAAACCCGGGAGAACTCTTGGAATGAACTCCTACCGTGGGACTGGGGTTTTACTAAACCATCATCCTCAGGCAGAGAAAGAACCATCGAGGACAAAAAATGGGAACTCGCACTGATGCGGAGGCATTCCAGAAGTATAGAATGAAGGTGGTGCTTCCAAAGTGACGGCATTGGAGGAGATGAATGAAATACTAAATGTATGGAAAAATGATAGTCTGGAGACAATGGACATTAGGGAAAATTGGCTGAAGTAAGTTACCAGGACCAGTGAATGTTTGTCATGATTTTGAGGAAGATACTGAAAGAAAGCATACGGTGGAAAGTGCTCGGAAGCGTTGACCTGGGACTGGATTGCAAATTGCTTCCATGGACAAAAGGAATGTTTATTAAACCTTTGCAGAGCTTTCTTTGGTCAACTTTGGAAAACTTGGTTAAAGAGGTGATTATTTTAAGGGGGTTTCAAAAGTGAGGATGACGGCAGATATGATGAAAGATGTTTGGAGGGACCTTCAAAAGGTTGGGTCAACAGACCACCCTCACTCCGTGATGCGCTAGAATTTGACTTTGGGCAACAATATTTGGACTACGGTCAACATGAGGTCCATGTTACATCTCACCTCATTCCTCCTTCTGCAGAAATCTACACAGAAGCTTTCTTCACAAGACCAACAGGTTGAGAATATTTTAGAATGCACAAGACACATGGAAGGCATGGTTTAATGAACCTTGCACTAAACGTTATGCCCTCATCACGTGTCTGTACACTGTAGCTGGCTCGATTGTAATCACGTATTGTTTCTTCACTTTATCTCGATGCATGTGACAATAAACTAAACTGAACTGACAATATTTTCTTGGTCAACAATCAGCCTCCTGGAAACTTAGCCGTGTAGAGCCATCAGTTATCAGGATAGTTAATGAAACAAATTGGAACATTTCATCGGGAAAACTTCCACTGGCATGAAGTCAGCATGAAAATATTGGTACTAGTTAGATTTTATCCCTGAAGTCAGTTCCACTGTTTCAATTGGTGGTCTAATGCAGTGGTTCCCAACCTTTTTTAGTTCGTGGCCCCCCTTGTGCTCTTTAATTTTTCTGTGCCCCCCCCCCCCCCCCTGACATTTTTAACAGAAAAAAAGTGGCCCCCTTCATTGAACCTGTGGCCCCCTAAATCCCCAATTATTTCAGTGGCCCCCTGAAATTTGCCATATGGCCCCAGGTTGGGAATCACTGGTCTAATGCATTGTGATAGTGACTGGCCTGGTATACAAAGATGAAAGACACAAAATGCTGGAGTAACTCAGCGGGACAGGCAGCATCTCTGGTGAGAAGGAATGGGCGAGGCTTTGGGTTGAGACCCTTCTTTACAAAGATGCTTGTTTGAATCCCTCCACAATAGTTGTAGAATCCAATCAACGATCAACTAAATAAACATAGAATGAAAATGTGACCAGAGAACTATTGAAACTGCCCCTGGATCATGACTTGCTTTCATGGTTGAAAGTCTATCATCCCCATGTAGTCTAGGGCCATAGCCTCCACTGTGGTTGACTTTTAAATGCCCTCTGAAATGGCAAGCCTCCCAGTTCAAGGGGCAAGTAAGGATGGGTAGAATGCTGACTTTGCCATTGATACGATTAAAAAGGGAACATTAATCTGGACTTTGTGATGGTGATATGCCTGCAGCTGGTTAGTATAAAAGTACAATAACAAAGAGTTCCCCTCACTATTCTCATTCTGCTGCAAGCACCAACGATATTTCAGCCTGAATATTTTAACCAAATGCACAACGTTGAATGAAATTACCGTCGAATCATATAGCAGCTGGAAACCTGAGATCCTGTTCCCAAAGGGAGCCAGTCGTCAACTCTGACAGTTTTATGGAGAAGAAGTTTGTTATTGCAAATCTGACTGAACTGTAGATATGTTCAAAGTTTAAAAAAAATTTCCATGTAAATTGAGTCAATGGAAAAGCAGCTGAGTCCAAATGGACTTATATGGAAATAATGGCTGGATTCCCAACCATACTCCTGTTAAAAAAAAAAAATCACTGGCAGAAAATCCAAAGATGCTGCTTTAAAACATTGGAAAGTGTTCAAATGTTATCACATGGAAACAATGACACGATGGTGAAGGGTAGATGTACGGAAGTCTCAGCAAGGATCTCAGAAGTTGTCGTAGAGCTACCTAGTCATGTCCCTTTCGAAGCTTCTGATCGGTGTCTAAAAAATGTATTTCAATGGGAATAGAGTTATTGCAATAAAATTTCAATCAAGTAGACAATCAAAGGCAACACAGCTTTAGCATTTCCAAAACAAAGGCAACACAGCTTTAGCATTTTCAAACTATATTTCAAACCACATTAAGGGCACTGACAGGTCAGTAAAACCACTCACAGTTTAGTAGACATATGTTCAGTGTTATTCACAGTTCAGAGACGTGACCCTCTCGCTCCCCCCATCTTGCAGAGAATGACTGAAGCCCTCAACACATGTGTTGCCTTGCCTAATTAAAGTTGCCTTGCCTAAATAAAGTTGCCTTGCTTAATTAAAGTTGCCTTGCTTAATTAAAGTTGCCTTGCCTAATTTTACTTCGGAGTCACGTGAGTGACTACGTGAAGAACCCACCCAGCGCGCAGGCGCGGCATTATGTCAGCAGTGCAACAGCGGCAGCAGCTGGAGCCAGGCTCTCCAGCTGCAGCATAAAGACAAGACCTCAGGTAAGTGCCTTTTTTGTTACAGAGTCGCTCCAGGGAAATAATGGCCTCTAGGAAGCGACCAGCCAGGAGGACTGCCTGCCCAACTCATACACAGCGCCAGAAAATTGTGAGGCGCTGAGGGTCAAGACGGTCAATGGGCAGATCTGGAACCACCTGGGGCAGCAGATCAGGGCTCAGGAAGTTAAAATGCAGCGAGTCCTGAAGCTCCATTCAGCAGCCGTCACCGCCTTTGCTCGGTCCGTTGGGAATGAAGACCTGACCATACCCCAACAGGATGCCCTCGCACTGATGTGCAGCACCACCTACGAGTTAAACAACCTACGGCGCGACAACATTAGGCCGGCCCTCAACCCAACATATGCGGGCCTCTGCAAGGCTCCAGCGCCCGAACGGGAGGCGCTGCTATTTGGCGCAGACCTGGCCAAAAGGCTGAAGGAGCTGGAAGAGGCGGCTAAACCTGTAGGCCTCATGAGGGCAGGGCCAGGACCGAGCAGGGTGAAGACACCCAGTTGGCAGCACGCCTCGGCAGCCACCAGCAGGTACCGAGCTGGTGAAAGCCTGGTGACCGCCTCCCACTACCCCCAGAGCTCTTTTTTAGAGCGGGGCCCAGGGCGGAGCCGTGGGAAGATGCGCCGCCCCACCGCAGCACCAACACGGACAACCTTGGGCCAAACCCACCGAAAACGACCCCACAAGTAAACATGGAGGTAGGTGGGTCTGGTTCCTGTCAACATACACAGACAAAGGGTGTAATATTAACAGGAGGACGTTTGAAGTTTTTCAAGCAGGTTTGGTGCTCCCTTACTAATAATAAGTTTATACTCAACAGTATTAGTGGATACAAAATTGAGTTCAAACCAGTCGTAGAACCGCCAGTTCAGCACATGCCCCAAAGGGTATTCCTTCCCTCAGCAATTGAGAAGGTAGAAGGACAAGCTGAACTTGATCGGCTCGTGGCTAAAGGCATCATCGAAATGACCACACACGAGCCGCAAGAATTTGTATCAAATATTTTTCTCAAATCCAAAAAATATGGTGGATGTCGCATTATTATTGATCTGACGTCACTTAATCAGTCTGTTGAGTATCAACATTTCAAAATGGAGACATTTGTCACTGCCAGACAACTGATCTCCAAGGGATACTACATGGCAAGCATAGATATCAAAGATGCTTACTATTTGGTACCCATTCATAAAAATTATTATAAATATCTGAAATTTATCTGGATGGGCCGGCTATGGCAGTACCGAGCCTTGCCCAATGGGTTAACGACAGCTCCCAGACTATTTACGAAAATTCTTAAAGTGGCCATGAGGAAATTGAGAGAACTAAAACATTTAGTCGTGGCCTATCTGGACGATGTTCTCATATTAGGAAGAACAAGGGAACAAGCTGTCGCAGGAGTTTTAGCCACTAAGCAACTCCTTGAAGCTTTGGGATTCATCATTCACCCAGATAAATCAATATTGGAGCCTACTACTAACATGGACTACCTAGGCTTCACTATTAACACTATTCATATGACTGTCACTCTGCCCAGAGACAAAAAAGTTACACTCACAGAAGCCTGTAACCATTTAATTGCAATACCGCAACCTAGGATACGGCATGTAGCCAGAGTTATTGGCTCTATCGTAGCAGCATTCCCGGCTGCCCAACATGGGCCCTTGCATTATCAAAATTTACAAAGAGCAAGGACTCATGCATTACGTCTTAATAGGGGACATTATGACCGCAAAATGGAATTACCCACTGAAGCTAAATCAGAACTTCAGTGGTGGGTTGAAAATATCTGGCACAGTCACAGTCCTATCGCCGTAACCAATCCTAACATAATCATTACAACGGATGCCAGTGCTTTAGGCTGGGGAGCTACTAACTCCATAGACAGCACGGGTGGCAGATGGACTAACTCAGAGGCATCGCTACTACAATCACTGGGCATTAATTTTTTGGAAATGCTCGCGGCCTTTTATGGGCTAAAAGCATATGCATCTGATATGCAGCACGTGCATGTTAGAATTATGATCGACAACACTACGGCGGTATCTTATATCCAGCACATGGGTGGCATAAAATCAGTATCATGCGACAAATTAACTGCTATTATCTGGCAATGGTGTGTCGAGAGACATATTTGGCTATCAGCTGCCTATTTACCAGGCAAGCTAAATTTAGTGGCGGACACCAGGTCACGAAAATTCAATGACAACATCGAATGGATGTTGGACCCAAATTATTTGCTAAGATTGTCAAGCAATATGGTACGCCAGATATAGATTTGTTTGCATCTAGGTTAAATCACCAACTACCCATGTATGTGGCTTGGGAACCAGACCCAGAGGCAGCAGCGGTAGATGCCTTCACGCTGGATTGGGGAAATTTCTTTTTCTATGCTTTCCCTCCCTTCTGCCTCATCAGTCGGGTACTCCAGAAAATTCAGGCAGACTCAGCCTCTGGCATTCTGGTCGTACCCGACTGGCCTACCCAACCATGGTTCCCAATGTTCCACGACATGGTGGTAGAGACACCTATGGTTCTTCATAGCCACCCCCAATTATTGACTCACCCGGTAACTGGCATTAGCCATCCATGCCACCAAAAATTGAACCTCCTGGTTTCCAGATTTTGAACAGATCTTACCGGGGATTGGGGTTATCAGAGAGAACAATCACCACCATGTCGGCATCCCTGCGAGTTTCCACCAAAAAGCAGTACCTGACCTACATCAGGAAATGGGAACAGTACTGTCTGGAAGCAGGGACATCCTACAAGACGGCTTCGATCTCGGATGTGCTGGAGTTCCTGGCCCACCTGCACCATGACCTCAAGATGAGCTACAGTGCCATCAATACAGCTCGGAGCGCCCTGTCCGCATACCTCATGCCCATAGGACAGCATAGTGTCGGATCCCACCCTCTGGTCATCAAACTCCTTAAGGGGATCTTTAACACCAAACCCCCTACATCTAGATACACCCATATGTGGGATGTGAGTGTAGTTCTTACACACCTTCGAGGTTGGCCTCCGGTGGGATCCCTGAGCCTGGAACAGGCCACTTATAAGACCCTTATGCTAATGGCGCTTGTCTCGGCTCAGAGGGTTCAGTCGCTGCACCAGCTAAATCTGAACTACATGGTGACCACCCCAGATACCATTACTTTCACCATGCCGGGGTTGGTAAAACAAAGTAGACCAGGTACATCCAACTCCCCGTTGATCTTCCGGGCATACCCTCCAGAACCTAGGCTGTGTGTGGTGACCCACCTTCATCATTATCTAGACACTACCCAAACACTTAGAGGGGGAGAGAAAGCCTTATGGGTTAGCCACAAAAAGCCTTTTGGACGGGTTACCAGCCAGACTTTATCCAGATGGTTAAAACAGGTCCTCAACATGGCAGGGATTAACACAGATGTTTTTAAATCCCATTCAACCAGGGCAGCGTCCACCTCAGCGGCGGATAGGATGCAGGTTCCCCTAGACAACATCCTCAGAGCAGCGGGATGGTCAAGGGAATCGACATTCCAAAGATTCTACAGAAAACCGCTGATGGAACCGGACGTCTTTGCGGAAAGCATTTTAGAAACCGCAAAGTTATGATTTAAAGCCCAGGGGAGCTATTTTTTGTTATAGTTAATAAACATTTCTTTTATAACTAAACAAACTTGTTGGTCTTTAGATACCACTTCCTCCCTCGATGATCTTTCGGCAGTGAGTGATATAACTGTTACACGGTTTGAAATCACAGACCTTTGAAGTCTTCACGTAGTCACTCACGTGACTCCGAAGTAAAATAGTAAGATTAAACGAGTACTTACCAGTACGAAGTTTGATCTGTATTTTATGAGGAGTTACGATGAGGGATTACGTGCCCTCCGCTCCCACCCTCATTATATAGATCAAATTCGGACTAATGTCTCGTTGGTCTTTACTATCTTTACTTCAACTAGTGTCTATCTGTGATTCCACACCGCTGCTTGGAAGTATGCCGCGCCTGCGCGCTGGGTGGGTTCTTCACGTAATCCCTCATCGTAACTCCTCATAAAATACAGATCAAACTTCGTACTGGTAAGTACTCGTTTAATCTTACTATTAATGTTGCCTTGCCTTCTATATAATTAAAAGTCTAATCTTGACCACTTCCTGTTTGCGCTTTATATTGATTTTAGAAAAAACGCTACAACGTACGGCTGTGATTTTTGGCCATCTTACTCATTCCCCCTCTGCTCATCAGGTGCCGAGGATTTCTCCCATCGATGAAAAATAAAAAAGTTATTAGTGTTCAAAAATTGTTGAGATTCTCTCTCCTGTCAATCACGTCATGAAGGCCACGCCCCTTCTGCTGGGAGGGGGGAGGGAAAACCCAGAAGTGTGGGCATGGCTCAGTCTGTGCAAGATGGAGGAGGGAGAGGTCACGACTCTTTAATGGCCTTGCACCCTGCTTGAAATGGTATGAAACTGCACTTGAATTTGGTGGCCTTGCACCCTGCTTAAAATGGAATTTCGAGGAATAGCCGTGAGTCAACTGCCAGCCCACACGCCGTGAGTGAGTCAACTGCCAGCACAACAGGCTTGAGTGACTGAGCCGCCAGCCCAAGAATCCATTCGGCCCACAATGTCCATACTAGCCCTCTGGAAACCAGTCCCTTCAGCCCACAACACCCATACTAGCACTCCAGAACCCCGCCCCCCCCCCCCCCCCTCACTGGTCACCAATATTGGAATTGGTGGAGAGGTGAAATATTGCATTGGGGGACCAGCCCTCCCGTGTGATGATGGGACCCAACGGAACCCACTTAGTCTAGTATCTGTTGTATTCTTGTACATAATTCTGGATACCAAACATTAGGGCAGATAGAGGTGGTACAGCTGAGGTACTACAGTATGAAGTACATGTGGAAAGTACAGTTGGTCTCCTTTGAGCAGAGAAATTAAATAAAAATGATAGAATTATAGAAGCCACTAAACAGCATCATCCATTCCTTCAGCAATGGCAGATGATGGCTGGCATGTTCCTCAACCTGGTTCCATGGACATAGCAGTGGGAGCAGGTGTCCTTGTGTAACATCTCATCCCAGAGAGAGTCCTGCAACAGTGTCGTGCTCCCCAAGTACGACAGTGGACCCAGCCCTATGTGCTCCAGTATCTGAAGCACATCTTGAGACTAGGATCACATTGGCCCCAAAAGCACTCCATTTGGATGAGCGATCCAAGAGATGCCACACCTCTCATAAGTCATGGCAATCACGGCCTTAGATTGATGAAGAAACAGTTACCGTCGATGCATCTGTGTTCATTGACCCAACAAAACCAATCCCTACTAACAGGGAACTGAACCAAGGAAGATGAGGACACTTTGCCCATGCAGTTGCTCTGAATGGGAACTTGTTGCCTGAAAGGGTGGCAGTGGAGGGTTCAAAAGTATCATTTGAAAAGGATTTGTATGTTCCTGGCAAGGGAGTGGAGTAACTGGATGGTTTTTCATCAAAGAGCTGTCGCAATGGACCGAATGAGCTGTGTTAAGTGATCGTATTCCATGGGGATACGATGGGGGGGGGGGGGGGGGGGGGGGGGGGGGAGGGGGGGGGGGGGGTGGGAGGGGGGGAGAGGGGAGGAGATGGATATTTCAATACAAGCAACAGCAGCAGGAGGCAACCATTCAGCCCCAACACCACCACTGCCAGTGAATGAGATCAGGACTGATCTCTTACTCAAGTGCCACTTTCCTGAACAAACTGCTTTTCCTTTAATTCCCTTAATATTCAAATATCCATCAATCTCTGTCTTGAGACGGCTCAGCCCGAGGCTCCGAGGCCTCTTAGACCGAACACCAACAATCCATCAGTCTGTGGGTGAAGGAAACACTCTCAGTTCAGCCCGCAACGCCAGCCCCTTGTTTGGAGTGTGTGACCCTTGGCTTTAAACACCCCAGCCGGTGAAACATCACTACAGCCACTCTGTCAAGCACCGTGAGTACTTTATATGGTCAACGAGACCATCTCTCATTCTCCACAACTCTACAGAGCAGAAGCTTAGTCTGTGCAATCGCCCTTCATAGGGAGGAATTATCGTGGACAATGTGCTTTGATGACACCCTCCCCAACACAAATATACCCATCCCTAGGTAGATACACAAGCCTGCAGGCATGAGCTCCACAGTTAACTGCACTATATATATGTGTGTGTACTTGTGAGTATGTATATATACACACTGAACTTTTGTTTTCTTTCTCATTTATCATATTGTTTACAGTGTACTTTGTTAATATATTCTGTTATGCTGCAGCAAGTAGGAATTTCATTATTCTATCTGGGCCATTTGACAATAAAACGCTCTTGACTTGATTCTAAACCCCAATCTTTTTGCAATAAAGGCCAATGCATCATTTGCTTTCCAAAGCGCTTACCTTTGTAAATATTTTCCCATCTAAACAAACATGTGTTTATTGTTGAAACAAAGAACTACAGATTCTGGTTTAAAAAAATACATGAAGTGCTGGAGTAACAACTCCAGAGGTTGAGCAGGTTAGGACTTTATTCCTTGGAGCACAGGAGGATGAGGGGTGATCTTGTAAAGGTTTACAATATCATGAAGGGAATAGTGGGGTGCTGCAAGGCTCGGTGCTGGGACAGCAGCCATTTACAATATACATGAATGATTTAGATGAAGGAATTAAAAGTAACATTAGCAAATTTGCGGATGCCACAACTGTGAAGAGGATGCTATGAGGATGCAGGGTGACTTGGGCAGGTTGGGTGAGTCAGCATATGCATGGCAGATGCAGTATAATGTGGATAAATGTGAGGTTATCCACTTTGGTGGCAAGAACAGGAAGGCAGATTATTATCTGAATGGTAGATACAAAATGCTGGAGTAACTCAGCGGGTCAGGCAGCATCTCTGGAGAGATGGAATGGGTAATGTTTTGGTTCGAGACCCTTCTTCAGACTGATGTCAGGGGTCATTTGAATGGTGTCAGGCTAGGAAAAGTACAAGACCTGGGTGTCCTTGTACATCAGTCACTGAAAGTAAGAATGCAGGTACAGCAGGCAGTGAAGAAAGCTAATGGCATGTTGGCCTTCATAACGAGAGGAGTTGAGTATAGGAGGAAAGAAGTCTTTCTGCAGTTGTACAGGGCCCTAGTGAGACCACACCTGGTGTATTGTTTGCAGTTTTGGTCTCCTAATTTGTGGAAGGACATTCTTGCTATTGAGGGAGTGCAGTGTAGGTTCATGAGATTAATTCCTGGGATGGCGGGACTGTCATATGATGAAAGAATGGAGCGACTAGGCTTGTATTCACTGGAATTTAGGATGAGAGGCGATATTATAGAGACATATAACATTATTAAGGGATTGGACACGCTAGATGCAAGAAACATGTTTCTGCTGTTGGGGGAGTTCAAGACCTTTCCGACAGATCCCACTTCATCTCTCTCCACAACCACACCTCTGCTACAGCCACAGTCACTCAAGGCGTTCACCAAGGCTCCGTACTCGGCCCCCTCCTCTTCATCATCTACATCCTCCTCCTTGGTCAGATACTCCGCCACTTCAACCTGGACTTCCACTGTTACGCCGATGACACCCAGATCTACCTCAGCACCAAATCCCCCCACAACCCCCTCCCCCCCCCCCCCCCCCCCCTCCCCCCCCCCCCCCCCCCCCCTCCCCCATATCAACTCCTGTTTGTCAGCTATAAAAATCTGGATGCAACATAACTTCCTCAAACTCAACAGCGATAAGACAGAATTTGCCCTCATAGGCTCCAAAGCCACACTCAGCAGAATTAATAACCCCACTCTCACCATCGACGGCACCACTGTCTCCCCATCTCCCCAGGCCCGCAACCTTGGCGTAATCTTTGATTCCACCCTCTCCCTTGAGCCTCACATCCGCCATGTCATTAAAACCTCCTTCTTTCACCTCCGCAACATCACCAAACTCAAACCCTCTCTCACACCTCCCGCTGCTGAAAGACTCATCCATGCCTTCATCTCCTCCCGACTGGACTATTGCAACTCACCTCTCCTTGGCATCAGCTCCACCTACATCAACCGACTCCAACTGGTCCAGAACGCAGCCGCCCGACTCAACACCCACACCAAATCCTGGCATCACATCACTCCAGTCCTCAAACAACTTCACTGGCTTCCCATCTCCCACTGGATCACCTACAAAATCCTGATCCTCACCTACAAAGCCCTCCACCATCTGGCCCCCCCATATCTCACTGACCTCCTCTCCCCCTACCAACCCTCACGGTCCCTCAGATCCACATCAGCCGGTCTCCTCTCCATCCACAAGTCCAACCTCCGCAGTTTTGGGGACAGAGCCTTCTCCAGGGCAGCTCCCAGGCTCTGGAACTCTCTCGTCCAACTGATCCGCAATTCTATGTCCCTCACCATCTTCCAGTCCCGCCTCTTCACCTCTGCCTATCCTTAGCCCCACGTCCCCCTCCCTTTTCATCTGTGCATTAATTGCCTCATATTGTGTTTTGAATTGTATTGTCTTTACTTTGTGTACTAGTCATGTCTCTACTATTTATTTCATTCCCCTTACATGTTTTTCCTCTACCTGCTAAATTTTTGTAAGGTGTCCTTGAGACTCTTGAAAGGCGCCCATAAATAAAATTTATTATTATTATTATTATTAAGAATAAGGGGTCGGCCATTTAGAACTGAGATGAGGAAAAGCCTTTTCACCCAGAGAGTTGTGATTTTGTGGAATTCTCTGCCTCAGACCGATTCACTGGATGCATTCAAAAGAGAGTTAGAAACAGTAGAGCTCTTAGGGCTAGCGGAATCAAGGGATATGGGGAGAAGGTAGGAACGGGGTACTGATTGTGATGCCATGATCACATTGAATGGCGGTGTTGGCTCAGAGGGCCGAATGGCATACTCCTTCTATGTAATAGATCTGGTAATTACGTAGAATCTTTTGCCCATAGTACCATATAACCATATAACCATATAACAATTACAGGGGAACCAATAGTAGGGGAATAGAGAACCAGAGGACATAGGTTTAAGGAGGGGGGGGGGGGAGGGGGGGATGGGGGGAGGGGGGGAAGATGTAATAGGAACATGAAGGGCAACTTTATATTAAATCAAAAGGTGATGGGTGTATAGAATAGGAGGAGATAGTTGAGGCAGGTATGAACATAACATATAACCATATAACCATATAACAATTACAGCACGGAAACAGGCCATCTCGGCCGTACAAGTCCGTGCCGAACAACTTTTTTCCCTTAGTCCCACCTGCCTGCACTCATACCATAACCCTCCATTCCCTTCTCATCCATATGCCTATCCAATTTATTTTTAAATGATACCGATGAACCTGCCTCCACCACTTCCACTGGAAGCTCATTCCACACCGCTACCACTCTCTGAGTAAAGAAGTTCCCCCTCATGTTACCCCTAAACTTCTGTCCCTTAATTCTGAAGTCATGTCCTCTTGTTTGAATCTTCCCTATTCTCAAAGGGAAAAGCTTGTCCACATCAACTCTGTCTATCCCTCTCATCATTTTAAAGACCTCTATCAAGTCCCCCCTAACATTCTGCGCTCCAGGGAATAAAGACTTAACTTATTCAACCTATCTCTGTAACTTAGTTGTTGAAACCCAGGCAACATTCTAGTAAATCTCCTCTGTACTCTCTCTATTTAAGAGACATTTGGAGTGGTATATTGGTAGGATAGATGTAGAGGGTTATGGCCCAAGTTGGGCAGAAGTGCCCATTTCCATACTGGATGACTACAAGTGCCCCAGGTTTCAGCTAAAGATAGGACTAGGGATGGAGCAGCCTAGCATCAATAATTTCGTTCATTTAAATTGTTATTTTCCTTCAAAGGCATTTGGCATTGGGATTGTGGCCGCAGTAGTTAAATGGAAGTCCTTTCCTTTTGGTCCAGGCTTGCACTGGCAGAACGTCGCAATGCATTCTATAGACAAACAATTGACTTTTATCCGAGACTTGCCAATGTCTGTGCACCAACTTGTCACTGTGACTCATCTCCTTAGCACTAATGGGAGATCTGCCAATGTAAAGATAGTTTTAAAAGATAAGTATCTCTTTTAAGAGAAAGGAAAGGAAGGTTATTTGCTGCATTACCCCAGGCATGCTGGCAGAGAGTCCGTAGATAAACAGCATCACCAAAAATAAAGTCTGGAGTAAAACAATGTTGCTGGACTTGTGTGTCACCATTGTAGCTGGCGGCAGAATTAGTCATGCAAGTCACTCAGGGCATCTTAGTCTGAAAAAGGGTCTCGACCCGAAATGTCACCCATTCCTTCTCTCCAGAGATGCTGCCTGTCCCGCTGAGTTACTCCAGCATTTTGTGTCCCCCTTCGATTTAAACCGGCATCTGTAGTTCTTTCCAACGCATCTCAGTTTTAGTTTAGTTCGTAAATAGGCCCTTCGGCCCACCTGGTCCGCGCCGACAAGCGATCCCCGCACATTAACTCTATCCTACACACACTAGGGACAATTTTTACATTCAACAAGCTAATTTACCTACATACCTGTACATCTTTGAAGTGTGGGAAGAAACCGAAGATCTCGGAGAAAACCCACGCAGGTCACGGGGAGAACGTACAAACTCCGTACGGACAGCCCCCGGCAGCAACTCTACCGCTGCACCAGCATGCCGCCCTACCCCTCTGGAGGGAAAGACATTGAACATACCGAGCATGGGACAGTGAAAATTAGTTCCAGAGAATGACCTTCCACTTCATTATTAAATGCAGGAGGTTTCTACTTTGGTGAAATTTCAGAAGCTCACACCCAGAGCATCTTTAATGAGTTCTGCCCATTGTGGTTCAGTTGCCCAGCTGTTATCAGGCATTGATAGCATCCTCTCACCAACTAGAGAGCGGTCCTGACCTGCCATCTACTTCAACGGAGACACTCGGACTCAGATTAAATGAGAATTTACCAGTTTGAAGTTTGATCTTTATTTTATGAGGAGTTACGTTGGTGATTACGTGAAGAAGCCCCGCCTGTCCGCACGCACGTCAATCTTCAAAGCAGCGGTATGAAATCACAGGTAACAGTAATTGAAGTAACATAGTAAGATCAGAAACCTAGAACTACCAGATGACCTTTGTGAGAGAGAATTGGGAGTGGAGGGCAAGCAATCACCAACGTAACTTCTCATAAAATAAAGATCAAACTTCAAAAATCTTACTATTTTACTTCGGAGTCACGTGAGTGATTCAATGAAGGGTTCAAAGCTCTGTGATTTCATGCTGTATATTCAAATGACCTTTGTGAGAGAGAATTGGGAGTGGAGGGCAAGCAATCACCAACGTAACTTCTCATAAAATAAAGATCAAACTTCAAAAATCTTACTATTTTACTTCGGAGTCACGTGAGTGATTCAATGAAGGGTTCAAAGCTCTGTGATTTCATGCTGTATATTCAAATCCCGGTGTCTCACTGCATTGATTGACTCAGGATGAATGAATAATCAACAATGCATTAACCATTACATTAATTAAAATGTATTAATGGTTTATTTTAATAAAGAAAAACAATAGCAATCCCTCTATCTCAGGGAGAGGCTAAACTGAACTTAAACCAGAATGGGCAAATAGCCCTGGTTCGGCAATCGGCCTATGGTAGATTTTTTGGAAAATCAATTCACTTGACCATCCTGCGGCCGCGAGGATATGGTCGATGGGGACGTCCATCGCCCTGGCCACTGATGTTGATGTCGCCCTGGTGGAATGAGATTTTAAATTGTCAGTGTCAATACCTGCATAAATCAGCACCTGCTTCAGCCACTTGAACCGACACTTTCTTATGCAGTTTTTTGTGGTTAATAAACAATGCTGATTCCACACCTCTTAGGATTCTGGTGACCTTGATATAATATAGCAATTGTGACCTCACACATAGACATGAATCCGTGGGGTATGCCGAAATTATGATCTTAAACCCCTGGTCTGCTCTGCTTGAGTACATCATAAACGTAAAATGTAATGGCATCTGCAGCCACTTCCATCCTGTCTAGCCGTAGCTTCTGCAATGTCTGCACTCGGTGAGCTGATACCAGTGCCATGAGCATGACTACCTTCATGGTGACTTTGGCCAAAGACAGGGAGGCAACAGGAGTCCATTGACGAATTAGCATGAGTACCACGCTTACATCCCAGATTACAGCATACCTGGGTCTGGGAGGATTGGAATTAAAAATTCCTTTGATTAATCGAGAGATTAGAGTGTGAGGTCCCATCGATAAATATGAGGACAAGGCACTTCTGGCTGTATTGATCAAGCTATAGCTTAACCCATCAAAATAGAGAGTTGACAGGAACTCTAGCACATCTGAGATGCCTGCTGTGTGATATGTAATATTCTCTTGTGAACAGAACATCTCCCATTTTCTAATATAAGATATATTTTGCATTTGGGTACTATGTCTCCAGGCTGCAGTAATCACATCCATGGTTCGATCAGAGAATCCTTGTCCCAGGTATGGCCTTCTTAGAATCTGCAAATTAACAGGTCAATACGGTCATGTAAAGGATGTTGTTCACCAGTTACAGGGTGCACCAGCAGGTTTCTACTTTTGGGCACAGTCATAATGGGCTGTGGCATTAACTCCAAAACGAGAGGGAACCATGGCTGAGTAGGCCAGTCGGGTATCACCAACACTCCTGAGGCGGAGTCCTGCTTAATTTTGAGCAGACACTGACTGATGAGGCAGAATGGAGGAAATGCATATAAAAACATTCCTCCTCAATGTAGCGAGAATGCATCAATCGCTACTGCCCCAGGATCTGGTTCCCATGAAAAATATTTAGGTAACTGGTGATTGAGTCTGGATGCAAACAAATCAAAATCTGGCATCCCATACAGAGCAACAACATCATTAAATACCTCATGATTCAACATCCATTCTGTGTGGTCATTGAATTTGCACGACCTGGTGTCTTGCCCCTACGTTGAATCTACTTGGTAGGTTGATAGCTGAAAGCCAAAAATTTCTGGTAATACACCAATTCCATATCTGATTAGCCAATCTATTGCAAGATTCCGACTTAATTCCACCCATATGATTCACATACACCACTGCCGTAGTGTTGTCAATCTGAAGCAGAACATGCAGGTGATATTTAGTAGAGCAATAAGCCTTAAGCCCATAAGATGCTCCCAAAAGCTCCAAATAATTAATACCATGTAATTGCAGAAGCGTGGCCTCATGCATATTCCATCTGCCTCCAGAGCTGGAAATAGTATCAGTAGCACCCCAACCTAGGGCACTGACATCAGTCTGTAGGAAAATGGAAGGTTGTTCAATCAGAATATTGCTAGAACAACTTGAGACATTCTTTATCCACCATTGTACTTCAGTAATGGCTTCTGCTAGTAAAAGCATGGGCCTGTCATAATGCCCCGTGTGTATCCTGAGTGCCTGTTCCTTAGCACGTTGCAACTGTTGGCAATGCAACGGTCCAAATTGGACTGCTAGAAAAGCAGCCACTAATTTGCCAATCAAGCTGGCCACCTGTCTAATTGAAGGTTGTTGCTCCCCAACGAGCTTGATACAACCTTCAATTAACTCTAGCCTTTTGTCCCTGAGCAGAGTCACCGACATGTGATTTGAGTTAATGGTGAACCCCAAATAATCAATAATTGTGACTGGTGTTAATTTGGATTTATCTGGATGAATGATAAACCCCAATCTCTCAAAAGAGAGCTTAACAACTGAAATGGGTGATTCAGCTGTTTCCCGAGTCTTTCCTATGACTAAAATATCATCCAAATAGGCCATAACAATATGACCCCGAGCTCAGAGTAGCCCCAGTACTGGCTTTAACAGTTTTGTAAATACTCTAGGGGCTGAGGTAGTGCTTTAAATTGCCATAATTGATTCATCCAGCTAAATTTCAAATATTTCCTATCATCCCTATGAACAGGCACTGAGTAATACGCATCTTTGAGGTCTGTACTTGCCATATAACATTCTCTGGAAACCAGTTCTTTAGCAGTAACAAACTTTTCCATTTTGAAATTTTATACTGTGCAAAGGGGTTAAGGCTTGTTAGGTCAAGGATGATTCTACATCCTCCATCCTTTTTTGACATAGGAAAAATATTGGACACGAATTGATGGAGTTGGTGAACCGACTTCTCAATTACCCCTTTTGTGTATAATTTTTCAAGTTCAACCTGTATCTCCATATTCTATTTTTGTGAGAAAAAGAGTGTTCGACTTGGAATATGCTGAGTGAGTGGTTTCAAATTTGGATAGAATTCAATTTGAAAGCCTTGTATACTGCCCAGTATAAACTCACGTGACTCTGAAGTAAAATCGGACTTTATCTTGCACGGTGTTATTCACTTTATCCTGCATCTGTACACTTTAGACAGCTTGATTGTAATTATGTATAATCTTTCCGTTGACTGGATCACGCAGCTACAGTGGCAGAGCAAGTGCTCACCATTTTCCCTTGTGTTGGAGCTGGAAACCAACAGATCTGCACGACCCCTTACAAGATACAAGATACAAGATACAATTTATTTGTCATTTGGACCCCTTGAGGTCCAAACGAAATGCCGTTTCTGCAGCCATACATTACAAACAAATAGACCCAAGACACAACATAATTTACATAAACATCTATCACATTGCTGTGATGGAAGGCCAAAAAAACCTATCTCTCCACTGCACTCTCCCCCCCCCCCCGATGTCAGAGCCAAAGTCAAAGCTCCCGGCTGGCGACGGCGATTGTCCCGCGGCCATTAAAGCCACGCCGGGTGATGCAAGGTCGCACACCGGGTTCTTGATGTTAGAGCCCCGGCGTGCGCTCACAGAGTCCCGCAGCCATTCCAAGCCGCGCGGGGAGGTGCTGTGAGGCCCCGCTCCAGGAGCTCTTCGACCCCGCAACTCGGGCGGGAGAAGTCGCCGTTGTGGGAGCCCTGAAAAGCGGTCTCCCTCCAGGGACCCGCGGGCTCCCGGTGCCGCCGTCCGCCAGACCCGCAGTTGCAGCCTCCGAATCTCTGGAGGTCGGGCCACAGCAGCGCTCCACCACCGCTCTACCCGCTCTGGACTCGGCCAGCTCAGCAACGGTGAGGTGAGTCATCGGCACCAGAGCCCCCGGTCTTCCTGTTGGAGGCCGCTCCTCGTTGCAGCCCCAACGACAACGGAGACCCGACAAAGAAAAGGTCGGGTCTCCCGTGCAGGGAGAGATTAAAAGTTACACCTGCTCCTGCCAGCTTTCCTGCTGTATTCCCCCAGAGGTGAGCAGGGGTGATGACCCCCCCCACCCCCCCTTACCCCCAGCCCCATAGTCATCCACAGTAGGTGATTAACAGTGCAGACACAAGGAATGGTAGACGCCATGAGTTCCTGGAAACTCAGCAAATCAAGCATCTCCTGGACAGACAATGTTTTAGGTCAACCTGAATGGTCCCAACCTGAAACGTCGTCTGTCCATTCCCTCCATAGATGTTGCCTGACCCGCTGAGTTCCTCCAATATTTTGCTTACTGGTAGCGGTGTGAGTAGTGAATATCAAAGTTCTCTTTCCAGATCAGGGGTTGCGTTGATATCTACGCTTTGTGTCTTATTCACTCATAGAGTCATAGAGTGATACAGTGTGGATAACTTGGAGTTATTTTTCCCAGTTTCAGTATAAAGTCGTCTCCCAGTTTCTGCAGAACAGAACTAGTCCCAGCTTCACTAGTCCCACCTGCCTGCGTTTGGTCCATATCCCTCCAAACCTATCCTATCCATGTACCATGTACCTTGTACCTCCTCGATGTTTGTGCTAATAACGTCACCAGCATTCTCTTCTCATCACTAGTTGAGTGTGCATTTGTTGATGGTGTGTACAACAGAGCTTCTGCAAAGCAGAGGATGCCCAGCATCGACGGGGTCATGGCTGGGGTATTGACAGCACATGGTACATTACTGGTGAATGGTGATGCACACACACGTTACATGTGGTCACTGTGTGACACTATAGATTATGGAGCAAATGATCCTCTGATCAGAACTTTCATTGCCTGACACCCATGCGCAGTGAATGTAACTTGCTGTTTATCCGTGGAGCACGTCTTCTAGGGTGACTTCACTATCTGAGGGGCTGCAGATGGGATGGGGGAGCCCATCATGAACCATGGAGACTGTTCTCTCTAAACATGAGCATGTTCATATTGTGATCTTGTTGGCTGGGCCTGCTTTGTCACAATATTATAGACAGCTAGTGTACAGCACAGTTTCAACATGCGTAAAGCTCAAACATAGCTCTTTGCAAATTAACTAATACTTCTTGCAAATGTACATCGTGATGCCTTTGTGAACACATGACAAATCATTGACGAAGCTGTATTTTTTTTCATGTCTGAAAGACATTGATGGCTTTTGGTACAACAACCTGCCAAGCCAAAGTGAATCTTTCTGATGTTCTCCGTCCTGTGACCAATCATACAGAATATTGTTTGTCCGAGTCCCGGCGTTCAGCTATAGCACCGCATGGCTCAGCAACAGCAGACAGCCATGCTGACTATCCACAAACCACGGCTTGCCACGGACAACCTTGCTACACCAGCAGCCTTGACATCCGTGATTAATTGCAAAAAGCATCCTGCTCGTACAACAAATGAGTGGATGTACACTTTGTAAAACCAACATCGTGACGGTGAAGGAGAAGAGGATATTGAGGAATCAAAATAATCAGACATTAGTGTAAAAGAGAAATTAGTGGAATAGATCGGGTGGATGCACAAAGCCTCTTGCCCACAGTGGGTGAATCGAGGACCAAAGGAAAGAGGTTTAAGGTGAAGGGGAGAAGATTTAATAGGAATCTAAGTGGTAACTTTTTCACACAAAGGGTGGTGGGTGAATGGAACAAGTTGCCAGAGGAGGTAGTTGAGACTGGGACTATCCCAACGTTTGACAGGTACATGGATAGGTTTGGTTTGGAAGGATATGGACCAAACACAAGAAGGTGGGGCTAGTGTGGCTGGGACATTGTTGGCCGGTGTGGGCCCGAAGTATCATTTCCACATTGTATCACTCTATGTCTCTGGGTCAGAAACATAGGAGGCATGTCTTGCTTATAGATGTTCTGCAGAAACTGGGAGACGACTTTATACTAAAGCTGGGAAAAATAACTCCAAGTTATCAATATGGGGCTGGGTGCCAGATACAGAGCAAGGGATTTAGTGAGTACATCAATTTTATTCAGGATCGCTCCACACACGCTATTTTATGGCAGCTGGTGGATGAACAGGTCCAATCAAAGCTGTTGGCCATGCAAAACTTTACACCTGAACTTGCGCAGTAAGCTGTTGTGCCAAGGAAAATTGCCTCCAAAAGGTGCTAGAGGAAATTTAATTCATATGATCAACATCCATTGCCTTAACATGTAGGTTGTGATTGTCACTATCTACTCAAAGAGTCAGCAAATTTACTCCAAGATGTTCAATCAGATACGCCTGATAGCAAACAACAGATCAGAAGAGCCTCGACCCAAAACGTTGCCTATCAATGTCCACCAGAGATGCTGTCTGATCCACTGAGTTACTCCAGTGCTTTGTGTTCTACACCATATCAGTTACAGACATAAGCAGACAAATGGCAGACAGAGTATAATCGAAGCTAGTGTGAGGTTTGCACTTGGTAAGGTCAAAATAGAAAGCTAATAGAAAGACCTTTAACAGTATCAATGTAAAATCGAATCCTGAGGTCCAAGTGCATAGCTCTCTGAAAGTGGCAAGATAAGTAGGTAGTGTGGTAAATAAGAAGTATAGAATGCTTGCATTCATCGGTCAGGACATTGAGTACAAGAGTCAAGTTTTTTTAGGAATTTAGTTATACTTTGGAGTATTTTGTTCTGGCAAATATTTTAGTGACGTTTCCTTAGAGAGGCACATGGATATGAAGGGAGTGGTTCACACACAGGCAGAGGAGACTAGTTTATGTTGGCATCATGTTCGACACGGACATTGGTGGCTGAAGGGCCTGTTCCTGGGCTGCATTGTTCTATGTTTTATGTTCACCATCACACTGCTGAAGTCTTATGGGGAATAGAGCAAATGGGCTGCACTGTGTAATTCAATGGGCAGTGCGTGCAACTATCTATCATTGCAGTAAACTGTGTAAAAGGCCAGCTTCAATGGGAAAGCTGTGACTAATGCAATTCTGCTCAGATTAGAAAGTCACAGCTGCAGAGGTGGGCAAGCCTTCTGTTGCATTCTTCCCGTAATGAGTACAGGAGTTCCAATCAGAATATCATTGCATTTGGGCGGCACAGTGGTGCAGTGGTAGAGTTGCTGCCATACAGCGCCAGAGACCCCAGTTTGACCCTGATTACGGGTGCTGTCTGTATGGAGTTTGCATGCTCTCCCTGTGACCACGTGGGCTTGCTCCAGGTGCTCCGGATTCCTCTCACATTCCAAAGGCATACAGGTTAATTGGTAAAGAAAAATGTAAATTGTCCCCAGTGTGTAGGATATTGCTAGTGTACAGGATGGTCACAGATTGGTGTGGACTCAGTGGACCAAAGGGTCTGTTTCCCCGTTGTGCCATCAGGCTATTAAACCTGGCTCGGACAAAACTCTGATCATTAATAACCCATTATCTGTTATTTGCACTTTATCAGTTTATTTAATCATGTGTGTATATATGTATATAATGGTATATGGACACACTGATCTGTTCTGTAGTCATGCCTACTATGTTCTGCATGCTGAAGCAAAGCAAGAATTTCATTGTCCTATCAGGGACACATGACAATAAACTCACTTGAACTTGAACTTGAAGTCCAAACTGATAAAACTGCTGCCTCACAGCACCAGACCTGGGTTTGATCCCGACCTCAAGTGCTGTCTGTATGGAGTTTGCACAATCCGCCTGTGATCGTATGGGTTTCCTCCAGGTGCTCCAGTTTCCTGCCACTCCCCAAAGATGTGCAACTTTGTTGGTTAATTGGCCCTCTGTAAATTGCCCCCAATGTGGCTGAGGAAGTGGAATAACATAGAACTTGTGCGAACAGGTGATCAGTGGTCAGCATGGCCTCGATGGGCCGAAGGGCCCATTTCCATGCTGTATCATTAACCTTAAACACATCTGGTGCTACACAACTCTGAGACTGAAAGAAGAATGTGATCTCTCAGGTAAATACGATCAGTGCGGTCTTCCCAATAAAAGTATCTGAAAACAGAGGCAAGACTTAGAAAGAGGTCAATGAACTGACGTTGAAAGCATACATTTGCTAAGCTTACACTTCACACTGTTTGCAGAGCGAGTAGAATTTGACAATAATATGAACCTGTTCGTTGGTTATTGCAGCAAGTTGTCAAGAGAGCAGGGGTGATGCAATGGGGACATGGAGTGGTAGTGTCTATACATTGGAGAGAATGGATTTTCACTGAAATCCACACAGAACATGGGTGTAAGCAGAGTGAATACAACTGCAGGCAGCTTTGTATTGTATTGTATTCAAATTTATTGTCATTGTCTCAATTTGAGACAACGAAATGAATTTCCCTTATAGGCAGTATCATAATAAAAAATAAAAATAATAAAAATAATAATAAATAAATAATAAAACATATTAAAAATAAAATTGAAATTGAATAAAAATTTTTAAAAAAAAGCACAAACACAGAAAGTCCACGACACAACATAACATAAATGGCACCAAGGTGAGGAAGGCACCATAGTCCAGCCAGCCTCCCCTCCGTGTTCATCCGTGGTCGGGGCCTTCCGAGCACCCGCAGTCGCCGCCCCGGGTGGCCCGATGTTCAGGCCCTCACGCCGGGCTGGTGGAACACCGACGCCGAACCCCGACGGTGAACATCCTCCTCCTCAGCGGCCCGGACCTCCTGATCAGCCGCCTCCCGCTGCCGGAGTCTGCAGCTCCTGAGTCCACAGGCCGAGCCGGGCAGAGTCACAGGACCCCGCGCTGTCCATCAGCGCCGCCCGCGTTGGGAGCTCCGCAAACCGCAGCTCCAGGATGTTGGTGCAGCAGGTCCAGCACTCCGGGCTCCAGACGGCGACCCCCGGTAAGGCATCGCCAGCCCCGCGATGTTCCAGCGCTGTCCCGCCGCTGCTGGAGCTCCGGTTGATCCCGGCAGGAAAGGCCGCGCCAATCCAGGTAGGTAGGCCGCTGGGGGGGGGGGGGGGGGCGAGGACGCGACTCGAATAATAGTCGCGTCCTCACCAGGAAGCGGCTGAAGGACGGTATCCCCCGCACCGTGCCCTCTTCCCCCACATAAAAACCACAAAAAAACACACTTTTTCAAACTAAATAAACAAAAAAACAAAAAGATACCGGGCTGTAGGTGGAGGCTGCTGACACCAGCGCCACCGAAGTACAATTTTTTTTTTTTTTTTTTTTTTTGGGCGGCAACCTTGATTCATTGGTAAACAAGAGGAGTATTGATCAATGCTGAGGAGCAAACTCCTTTCCAGCCATGATTATGACCAACTAGATTTTTACTAAGAGTACATGCAGACTTTTGTGTGAAAGCCAATGACAATTTCCGGATAGTGATTAGGAATCACTCAAAGTGGAGTGAAGTGCCACATTTAGGTTGGTGCAACAATACTGCCAGCTCTGGAGGGTCACACAGTGGAGTTGTAGTTAGAGTACTTGCTTTTGACAACTCACTTCAGTGCCAATCTATTCTCATTGCAAACTACAATGAACCAAATGCTCACATACAGGCAGGAAATGCTGGAGTAATTCAGGTAGCATTTCTGGAGAAAATAAAAAGGAGAAAGATCCCCTGCTTTGTAGTAGCTATAGACCAATTTCACTCCTGAATGTGGACCTCAAAATCCTCTCTAAAGACCTTGCGCTCCGTCTTCAACGAGTGATGCCCTCTATTATCTCGTTAGACCAAACAGGGTTCATACCAGGCCGACAGTCTTCCCACAATACTAGGCGTCTCCTTAACATCATCCATTCACCGAGTAGTGAGACCCCGGAGATAGTGGTCTCCCTCGACGCTGAAAAAGCTTTCGACAGGGTCGAGTGGAAGTACCTCTACGAGGCGATGGACAGGTTTGGCCTCGGTAACAGTTTTATTCTTTGGGTCAGTCTATTATACTCGTCCACGGTGGCCTCAGTACAAACAAACGACACAATGTCGCCCCACTTCCCCCTTCAGAGAGGTACCAGACAGGGTTGCCCATTATCACCACTTCTGTTTGCTGTCGCGATAGAACCCTTGGCGGTTTGGTTACGCTCAGAGAAGGGCTTTAAAGGTATCACACGGTTCGACACAACTCATAAAGTCTCATTGTATGCGGATGACCTGCTCCTGTACATCTCGAATCCAGTCAGCTCTCTCCCTGTGATTACAAATATTTTAGAACGGTTTGGCGCGTATTCTGGTTATAAACTTAACTACCAAAAGAGTGAGCTATTACCGATTAACTCATTGGCTAAGCAGCTCCCTCGCTCTTTAACCTCATTCAAATGGGCAGAGGACGGGTTTCGCTACCTCGGCGTCTTTATTACAACACCCTTATCTGATATGTTCCGCACAAACTTCCTGCCTCTGGTTGAGAAAGCTGAAAGAGATTTTGACCGCTGGTCAGTTTTACCGTTATCCCTCGTGGGCCGGATAAATCTGGTCAAGATGGTCGTCCTACCCAAATTCCTGTACCTTTTCCAGCACGTCCCTATACTTATCACTAAATCTTTTTTTGATAAATTAGAAAGGACAATATCTGAATTTTTATGGGGTAGCAAACCGGCTAGAATCCGAAAGGCGATACTGCAGTCTCCTAAGAGTGACGGCGGTTTGGCACTTCCTGACTTTAGGCGATACTATTGGGCAGCTAACTTGCAAAAACTCCTGTATTGGATGAATGATGATTGCGATCACCTACCGACCTGGGTACACATGGAAAAGGCGAGTTCACATCTCCCGTTGCGGTCTGTCCTATGCTCCCAACTCCCCCTTCCTATAACATCTGCGGGTGCAGGCCCAATTGCGTCCCTCTCACTCAAGATATGGAGTCAACTTAGGAAAAACTTCGGTTTACAAGGCCCTTCCATCTTGACCCCACTGCTTAAAAACCACATCTTTAAACCTTCAAGTACAGACCATGTATTCAAAACCTGGCATAGCAATGGTATCAGTAGTATCAAAAACCTATACAAGGATGGCATCTTTTCGTCTTTTGCGGATCTCTCGTCCAACTATAGCCTCCCAAACTCCCACCTTTTTCGTTTTTTCCAGATTAGGGATTTTGTGAAGAAGACATTCCCCCATTTCCCAAATCGCCCCCCTGAAACCCTGACCGATACCATCCTAGCTCTAGATCCCAACCGGAAGAAATGCATCTCTGTTTTGTATAACTTGTTAGGGTCAGTTATATTGAAACCTCATACCTCATTAAAAGCTGCATGGGAGGGTGAGCTGAATACGAAACTAACAGACCAGCAATGGGACTCTGCCTTGGACTTGACCCATTCTTCCTCCATATGTGCCCGTCATGGCCTAATCCAATGCAAAGTCCTTCACAAAGTCCACTACACAAATGCAAGATTATCTAGAATTTACCCCGCTGTTAGGGGCACCTGCAACAGATGTAATCAATCTCCTGCCAACCATAGCCATATGTTTTGGTCTTGCCCTAAACTAGCAGCCTTTTGGAGGAGTGCTTTCGACTTGATAAGCAGAGCCTACGGCCAGACTATTCCTCCAAACCCACTATCAGCCATTTCCGGTACCCCTCCCAACACCAACCTCTCTGTTGCGGTGAAACGGGTTCTAGCTTTTACAACCTTGTTAGCCCGGAGACTGATCTTGCTTAACTGGAGGCTCACCTGTCCCCCGACACACGCCCGCTGGATTAAGGAGGTGCTTTACAATTTAAAGCTTGAAAAACTTAGGTTCTCGCTCAAAGGCTCTACCAAGACATTCCTAGATACATGGAACCCTTTCTTGGAACTTGTTAACTCTCTCAACTTGTCCCCGGACTCAGAAGAGGACTGAGTGCTCTCCCCCATTGTTCTGCTCTACTGCAGCTGCTCTCCCCTTAACCCCCCCCCCCCCACTTATTTATTTAATTACTTACTTATTTACTGTTATTAGTGACCCCCCCTTTTTTTTTTTTTTTTTTCTTTTTTTTTTTTAATTTTAGTTTTAGTACTTTTTGTTTCGTTTATCTTACCATAAGAAGGTTCAACTGTTGGGTATAAATGCAGGAATAGCAAGATGGATTCAACAGTGTCTGAATGGGAGAAGCCAGAGGGTAATGGTGGATGGCTGTTTATCGGGTTGGAGGCAGGTGACTAGTGGGGTGCCTCAGGGATCTGTGTTGGGTCCTTTGTTGTTTGTCATGTACATCAATGATCTGGATGAAGGTGTGGTAAATTGGATTAGTAAGTATGCAGATGATACCAAGATAGGGGGTGTTGTGGATAATGAAGAGGATTTCCAAAGTCTACAGAGTGATTTAGGCCATTTGGAAAAAATGGGCTGAAAGATGGCAGATGGAGTTTAATGCTGATAAATGTGAGGTGCTACACCTTGGCAGGACAAATCAAAATAGGACGTACATGGTAAATGGTAGGGAATTGAAGAATACAGTTGAACAGAGGGATCTGGGTATAACCGTGCATAGTTCCTTGAAGGTGGAATCTCATATAGATAGGGTGGTAAAGAAAGCTTTTGGTATGCTAGCCTTTATAAATCAGAGCATTGAGTATAGAAGCTGGGATGTAATGTTAAAATTGTACAAGGCATTGGTGAGACCAAATCTGGATTATGGTGTACAATTTTGGTCGCCCAATTATAGGAAGGATGTCAACAAAATAGAGAGAGTACAGAGGAGATTTACTAGAATGTTGCCTGGGTTTCAACAACTAAGTTACAGAGATAGGTTGAATAAGTTAGGTCTTTATTCTCTGGAGCGCAGAAGGTTAAGGGGGGACCTGATAGAGGTGTTTAAAATGATGAGAGGGATAGACAGAGTTGATGTGGACAAGCTTTTCCCTTTGAGAATAGGGAAGATTCAAACAAGAGGACATGACTTGAGAATTAAGGGACAGAATTTTAGGGGTAATATGAGGGGGAACTTCTTTACTCAGAGAGTGATAGCGGTGTGGAATGAGCTTCCAGTGGAAGTGGTGGAGGCAGGTTCATTGGTATCATTTAAAAATAAATTGGATAGGCATATGGATGAGAAGGGAATGGAGGGTTATGGTATGAGTGCAGGCAGGTGGGACTAAGGGGAAAAAAAATTTGTTCGGCACGGACTTGTAGGGCCGAGATGGCCTGTTTCCGTGCTGTAATTGTTATATGGTTATATGGTTATATTTGTGTGGATGTGTATGTATGTGAATGTTTGTCCCCGTTTGGTTCCGACCTGATTCGGGTGGGTTGAAGGTGGGTAAGGGTAAGGGCTTTGAGGGTCGCTTACATACTGTTGCACAATTATGCCTTGACTGTCACTGTCTGTTATCATTGTATGTATGCAAATTGCTGTGAAATTCAAATAAAAAGATTAAAAAAAAATAAAAATGGATGGATGACGTTTAGGGCCCGGACCCTTCTTCAGACTTATTGTAGTGGCGTGGGATGGGCGGAGGTGGGGGGGGGAGGGAGGGAGGGGGGAGAACTGGAAGCAAGAAGTAAAAACATGACAAAATTGTGCCCGCCAACAGATGACCTCAGGCAAGGTGTCTCCCTGATAGACCGATTGTTGGCTAGCAACGGGCAACAAAAACACTTGTTCCGTCATTCCTCCCAATTTGAAGCGGAGCCGTTGAGGAGTCAACACAGTTACAGAAGCTCTCAGTAACAGGTGTTGCTGGGGATTCAACTTTCAGCATCAAATATAACTTGGCCCACTTCTTACTGAAGTACAGAAAGACTATGCTACCAAAGGGTATACACCTGGCAAAGTCTTGATGAAGAGATGATTGAAAACACACACAAATCTCTTTGAATCACCCCTGGCTTCGAGTGTTGAACAGCGGCCGTTACGTCAGCAGTGTCACTCTGACACTAATCGGAAGCAAAATGAGTGTGTTTATGATCTTAGCCCACCTTGCAAGCTACGTTTACACAGGTGGGAAGCAGGAATCATAGCAGAGGTTTGCAGAACTAATTGATCGCTTGCCTAAATTTGTTGATAAAATCTGTGCAGCACAGTGGCGCAGCGCGAGGGTCGCTGCCTTATAGCGCCAGAGACCCAGGTTCGATCCTGTCTACGGGAGCTGTCTGTATGGAGTTTGTACGTTCTCCCTGTGACCACCTAGATTTCCTTTGGGTGCTCCAGTTTCCTCTCACACTCCAAAGGTGTAAAATGACTGATCTACAAAAGGCATGCATGTTTGGAGGTTAATTGGCTTCTGGAAATTGTCCCCAGTGTGTAGGATAGTGTTAGTGTCCAGGGTGATTGTTTGTCGGCACGGACTCAGTGGGCCGAAGGGCCTGTTTCCATGCTGTATCTCTAATGCCTAAAATCTAAAGTTTACATTGATTAAATAATCTCTAGAGATTAACAATGTCACAAGGACCAAGTGTAAAGTGAAACCGATTTAGTTCAGCTGTTATGTCTTTCAAATAGGTCCATCTCTTTGATGTTTTGTATTGTCTTGTATTAATGTCTCCAGAAGCCATTCAGCCATCAATCACCAGTTCCAATTCCCATCTAATGAGAAAGGGAAGGTCATTTGTAAAATAGCAACAAACTGGCCAAGTGAAGTTTCACTTAATTTGGTGTTGGTGCATTGGGCCACAGGGCTTGAGGTAGCATCCAACACTGTCATGTATCTGCCAGCTTTGGCATTCTGGGTTAGGTGGGTCAGGCTCGGAAATCCACCAGCGAATCTGTTAAACTTCAAGAGCAATCTGCAATTTTTCATGGTCATTTTTACAAGCTTAGTTACAACTTGTCAACTTTACTGAATTCAGTTTGAAATTGGAATCAATGACCCATGGATACCTAAACCAGTGGCAGGTGACACTAACATCATCGCCAGTTTCAATGGAACTGAGAGGGGTGTACAGCACCGGGAGGGCCATTGGGCAGTGTAGGTGTATGCTGGAGTGCATGATCCTCAAACCTACATCTCATCAGATTTCCAATTCTCAACGTGCCTCCCTCCATCATTATATTCCCCACTCCCTCACTTAGAGCCTTCCTTGAAATACATCACTATCACTGCAGCAACCATTGCACATAACAGTGTGTTTATCACATTCTTTATTCCATCTGATGGAGATTATTCTATGCTTGTGTCCTTTGTCTAGATATTTGTGTGTACAAATTTGCTTGGCGCAGATCGGCATGGTGGCGCAGCGGTAGAGGTGCTGCCTTACAGCGCTGACAGCACCACAGACCCGGGTTCGATCCCGACTAAGTGTGCTGTCTGTCGGGAGTTTGCACGTTCTCCCCGTGACCACGTGGTTTTCTCCGAGATCTTCCGTTTCCTCCCACACTCCAAAGACGTGCAGTTTGTAGGCTAATTGGCTTGGTATAAAAAATGTAAATTGTCGTAATTGTTGTAAAGATAGGTTAATGTGCGGGGATCGCTGGTCAGTGCGGACTCAGTGGGCCGAAGGGCCTGTTTCTGTGCTGTATCTCTAAACTAAACTAAACAGAATTTTTTTTCCAGAATACCTGATTGATCAAGCAATCCCCATACATGCATTCACACAATTTAAACAACTTCCATGTAACCCTTTACCGCACATTCAACAGTGGCTAAGAATGCTTTACTAATGGAGATCTCAGATATAGAACATGGAGCATTAGAGCACAAGAACAAGCCCTTCAACCCACACACGATACCATCATGTATCCACCAGCACATAACCCATCTCCTTCCCTGCATATCCATGTGCCTATCCAAAAGTCTCTTAGCCCCAATCATATCTGTTTCAATCACCAGTGCATGCATTTCAGCACTCACCACCTCCGTATGGTGTGTACGGAGTTTGTACATTCTCCCCGTGACCGGGTGGGTTTTCTCCAGGTCCCCCGGTTTCCACCCACATGCAGGTTTCTGTTGGTCGGCATGGGCTCAGTGGGTCAAAGAACCTGTGTCCACGCTGCATCTCTAAACTAAACCCCACAAAAAATAACTTGCTCCACACATCTCCATTAAAATTTGCCCCTCTCACCTTAAATCAATGCCCTCGAGTATTTAATTCTCCATCCTGGGACCGTTTCTGGCCATCTACCTATCTCTGCCTCTCAACGTTATATACTTGTATCAGGTCTCTCCACTCTCTCCTGAGAAAACAATCCAGACAGTTCATCCCAAGTTCCTGCACACGTTCAACATTACCTCATCCAGAAATTATTTTAAATTTGCTTTTTTGCAAATCCAGTGTGGCAAAGTTGTATCAGTAGAAACCATCACTAATCACTTCCCTCCATTTAATTTCACACCTCCCATAAATTAAATGCTTTTAAAAAATATTTCCAAATAAACCTCACTATTTTAATTCATCATTATTTGCTAATACTTTCTTGTCTCCCCATTCTTTACCCCGGTGACGTTTTCTACATTATTAATTTCCTCATGAATGTCCTAAATTTCCCTTCATTATCTGAGCCGTTAATTCTTATGCTGACAGCCGGGTGTAAATTTTTGCATAAAGCTTCCGAAAGTAAAATTTCATTAAAAACGCTGGCCCAGATTTTGCAGGGAATGTCAGCATTTACTAATATAACTTCTAATATTTTCTTGTTTAACTGTCAGCTGCTTCAAAATTTCCGTGAAAATGCCCAAAATATGGATCTCCACTTGAGTGGATTTTCCAAATACATTCCAGCGTCTGTTCACGGAATTAGACTGGGTGAAGTGAATGCCTTGTCATTATCTTCAATGAGGAAACCCTACGACTAACTGAGATACTGACCAGAGCATGTAGATTATCTTGAAATATCTGCATGCATATCAATAATTTATTTGTTTCAAAGAACAGAATATTTGGAGATATTGGATCATTTGAAACAAGCTGGAATTGGGCCAGAGATCTTAGAGCTCGCCTGGTCAATCAGGTCACAGTTAATCAATGATCTTGTTCCAGACTGTTTTCAGTTTTTCTCTGATCCCCTTAATGAGAGCAAAGCACCAAGGCAAATTCCTTGTATATATACATACTTGGCTAATAAAATTTATTCAACATTTTAAATTTATTCAATTCAAGAGTGTTTAATTGTCACATGTACCAGCAGCGGAATAATGACATTCTTGCTGCAACTTTAGACCCTTAAACGCAGTAAGACACGGATAATATATAATAATCAATAATGCAATCAATCAATAACAGAAGTACCAGGTAACCACATATAGTGGAATAGTGCAAAACCCAAAATCCTTGTGCAACCAAAGACACAGTCCATTGCCCGTCCACAATTCGAGTGATCTTACCATCATGTAGCGAGCATTCAATCAAATGTCCTCAGTGGAAGAGTTTACGGAGTTCTGCGTGAAGACCTCATCTCCGTCCTCCCTGCCCAGTCCCTTATCCTCATACTATGTCCCCTAAAGGACAGCATCTTCACATGGAAGCGATCCTGTAAATCCACCTTACACTGACTGACCCTTAGTTGCACACACCTGCAAACAATAGCACAGTTAGAGCATCTTGACAATGTACAATCTCAACAATCTGTACAATCATTGTACAATCTCAGCAAGATGGCAGAGTGGTTCAGCACAGTAGAGTTGCTGCCTTACAGCACCAGAGACCCGGGCTCAATCCAGACTCTGTCTGTACAGGGTTTGTATGTTTTCCCCGAGACCGCGTGGGTTTCCTCCGGGTGCTCAGGTTTTCTCTCACATTCCCATGACCTGCAGATTGTAAGTCAATTGGCTTCTGTAAATTGTCCTTAGTGTAGGATAGAACTAATGTACAGGGTGATCGGTAGTTGAAGCAGGCTCGGTGGGCCGAAGGGCCTGTTTCCACGCGGTATCTCTAAAGTAAACCATACTAAGACCTCCTTACTCGGGCACTCCAATACTTGTCATCAAGGCCATTTCCTCCCTAATTGGTTTACTCTATGTGCCTCCCGAACCAGTAATGGCAGATCCCTTTGTACACCATTTTACTCATTTCTGAACCATCTTTTTAAATTAATTGCGATTTTCTACTCTTCCCCCCCCCTTTCTGGCACCAGCACATGTTTCCCAGATAGCCCTCCATCTGACACATCCATTAAACCTGTCTCACTGTCTCAGTCTTTCTCCAAACTCTGACCGGCTCATGTTACCATTTACCTTTGCATCAACAAACGTGGATACATTACTTGTCATTTCTTTCTGTTATTCGTATAAACAGAACAGTCAAGACCCGCACCCATATCTGTGACACACCATAGCAGTCTGACAACCAGCAAAAGCTGTATTACTTCCATTCCTGGCCACAGTGTAATCAACCCCACCCCCCGTCCCGTCCTGACACCCTCTATATACAACTATACGTAATATTGCTCCTGTCAAATGCCTGTTGAGAATACAGACTCTGGACACTCTCTGTTTTGCCCTTATATCAATATCACTCCAAGATGCTGCAGGGTAGCCGGAAGGTTGCATTAACAAAGCACTTTATTGAACAAGAGATCCATGCATGCCTTTAACACAGAGACAAGCAAATAGGCTCCGTACATACAGAGAGCAAAAGTATTCTTGAAACCGTGCTGATTTTTATTTCTAATGACAATCTTAAAGATGTACTTACCTCCAATGGATTATCCACAAAAGGTTCACATTAGATCATTCATCAGACTTCTGCCATAAAATTGCATAACTGTGTAATCGTATTATAATTTTCTAAATGCATTTTTTTCAAAAGCGAGGTCAGGCTAAATATCAGTCTGAAGATGGGTCCCAACACAAAATGTCACCTATCCATATCCTCCATGTCCAAAGGTGCTGCCTGATCTGGACCCAAAACGCCTCCCATCCATGCTCTTCAGAGATGGTGTCTGACCTGTTGAGTTACTCAAGCACTTTTTTCGTTAATCAGCATCTGCCGTTCCTCATGTAGCAATTGACAAATACTTGTTTTAAGAATGACCAAGATTCTTGTTGGAAACACTGTTAAAATGTTATGTCCCAATGTTGGGACAGTTTCTTCCTAGTTGGCCTATCACCATCATTGAGTATTTGTAAGAGAGAGATTGACAGATACTTGATTGGTAACGGTGATGGCAGGAGAATGTGGTTGAGAGAGAAAGATAGATCAACCATGATGGAATGGCAGATTAGGTCGAATGGCCGACTTCTGCTCCGATGACATGAACTAGAAGCTACCATCTAACTTATTGGAGACCTGTGGACTAACTTTAATCACACTTTTTGGGACATTATTGTGCACAAATTATTATTCCTTGTATCATGTATCTACACATTGTGGACAGCATGATTATAATCATGTATAATCTTTGCTGAATGGATAACATGTAACAAAAAAAGCTTTTCTCGGTACATGTGACAATAAACCAAACTAAATTCAGTTTGTTAGTTAGATCTGCCTTTCCCCAGATGATGAGCTTCCTACTCCTGGTGTTCCCAATTGATCCCCCATTCAAGCACTAACCTGGCCCGAGTGACCCAAATTGATATTCACAGAGGAAAAGCAGAGAACCAAGAATCATTGCTCCTCATTGGAAAATATTTCTATCAATTCTGATAGTCATAGAGGGCCTGTTTCCACACTGTATCATTCTATGACAGGACCTTCGGCCTGTCGAGCTTCTGCTGTTGGAATAACTTAGGTCACACACAGTGATTAAGATCCAAAGACTTTATTAGCGTTACAGCATAGGTAACTTCATCTTAATACGTAACTCAAGACTGAAGGAGAAAGGGCTGAGAAGCTTTCTGTTAAACTACTGGCCGTAGCTACAAAGTATGACTCATAACATGAGTGACACTGATCTACGTCCTCCCTCTTAAAGAATTCAGTACAAAACCCTTGACTAAATAACGCATGCATAGCATTTGATAATAACCTGGAGGAAAGTCAAACATAGCCCGGATACTTCACAGTGGGCTTGCAAATACGACCAGCATGTTTGCGATAAAGACCATCTTCCTTTTTCCCCACCGGGGACAGAGCCGGTGGCTTCATGGGTGACGGAGATTGAACCAGCATTCCCGGTGATGAAACAGGGGACTGCAGCGCAGGTGGAGGAGGCGTCGCCACTGCAGAGCAGCCATTGCAGAAGCGGGTTGTTGTGCTGGTGTAGACAATATTTGCCGCTGGGCACGGACGGCAGTACGCTTGTATGGTCTGGATAATACCCAGGTGGAGCCGGCTCATTCACAGGCAGGATATGTTGTCTGTTGTCAGGTTGAGTAGATCCAGGTACACGTCAGAATTAGCTCTGTATGATCATTCCATGAGCTGTTTGGCACTCCTGACAGCCCGCTCAGCTAGTCCATTCGACTGTGGATATTCAGGGCTGCTGGTGATGTGGCGAAAACCCCAGCGTGCAGCAAACTCCTTGAAGTGTTGGCTGGTAAATTGACTGGCGTTATAAGGTAACAGTATGCACGGAGCTCCGTAGTCTGCAAAATGGCGAGCAAGCTTCGAAACTACCCCGCGAGAAGTGGGGCTGCTAAGAAAATCAATGTCAAACCATCCAGAATACAAATCGCCAAGTATCAGGTACTGCTTGCCATGCCATTCAAATATGTCAGTTGCCACTGTAGGCCACGGGAGAGTAGGAGCCGGATGTGAAAGAAGTGGTTGCTTTTGTTGATGAGTTGCCAAGCTGTTACACACTGCAACATTCTCGGTAATGTATTCAGCCATGCAGGGCCAGTCAAATATTTTTGAACTTGTAGCAGCATCCGCTGTAGGTGCCCTGGAGAAGCATGAATCGGTTTGTTAAAGATGCTGATCAGAGGTTGGTGGTCAGTTTCAATCCTGACCGTATGTCCAAAGATAAAAATGTTAAAATTCTTGCAGGCGAAAACAACCACCAGTAGCTCTTTCTCAATTTAGGCATAGGTTGTTCTGTGTCAGTCATTATACGTGAGGCATAGGCAACATGCTTTTTGCCATTACAATCATTTTGAAGACATGCTGCGCCTAGTCCGTGTTGTGAAGCGTCACAAGTCAGTGTGACCGGTCATTTAGGATCGAAATAAGCGAGAGTAAGAGCGCAAGACATCTGCTGCTTAAGAGTGTCGAACGCCCTCTGCTGTTGCTCGTGCCAGGTCCAAGCAGTGTCTTTGAGTGTAAGGTGGCGCAACGGGGCTGATATTTCACTGGTCCGGAATCAATTTACTCAAGTAGTTCACCATGCCAAGGAATCTCTGCAGACCGAGCACGTCTGTGGGTGCTGGTTTTCGCCGGATCAGTTTTCAGGCCGTCCTTAGTGAACACACGGCCTATGTATTTCACCTCACTTACCCTGAATTTGCATTGTTTAGGGTTTAGCTTGAAGTTAATGACCTTGGCGCGATCCTGGACCTTTGACATATTAGCATCGTGTTCTTCAACAGTTAGTTCAGCAACGAGGATGTCATCCACCACAATGGAGCATGGGTAACCTGCAAACAACTGTTCCATAGATTGTCGAAATACTTCACTAGCAGAGCTTATGCCAAAAGGCATGCAAAGAAATCTGTACCGCCCCAACGGTGTGCTGAAGGTGGATAACTTGGAGGAGTTGTGTTCCAGCAAAATCTGCCAGAATGAACTCTTGGCATCTGAGTATAGAAGATGGGATGTAATGTTAAAGGAGGCAGGTTCGTTTTTATCATTTAAAAATAAATTGGATAGTTATATGGATGGGAAGGGAATGGAGGGTTATGGTCTGAGCGCAGGTATATGGGACTAGGGGAGATTATGTGTTCGGCACGGACTAGAAGGGTCGAGATGGCCTGTTTCCGTGCTGTAATTGTTATATGGTTATATGGTTATATGGTACAGTGAATACAGTTGCCTCAGCCATCTGCACTGCAATCTCGTCCACAGCGCGCATGGGATAGTGAGGTTGTTTAATGGCTGTGTTTAAGACCTTAGGATTGATACAAATCCATATTTCATCTTTATTCTTCTTCGTTGCCGCAAACAAGATGGAGACCCAATCCGAGGGTTCAACGACGGGAGCAATCACACCTAGAGTCACCATTCTGTTGAATTCACTTTGAACACGGTCCCGCATAGCATGGGGAATCTTGTGTGCTGGACGGACAACTGGGATTATCTCAGGGTTAATGGTAATTGTGTACTTAACACACAACCTGCCCAGCTTGTCGTCAAACCAAGTTTTGTGTAGTGTTGCAGCAGCACCTGCTGGTGCCTTGAGGTAGTCGAACCCTCGGATTGGCTACCCCAGTCACGTGCGTGCGGGGAGGAGGTTTTATGCGCTTTTGATCGAGTCCATTCATTCAGAGCACCACCCTTGTGGCAGCAACATTGTTTATTTCGCCGTCTCACAGACTCGCGTTGTTCTTTGTTTAACCGTTTGCAATGAAGCTCGTTAAACCAGCTCACGGTCCCGACTACGCTAAACTGGTGACCCCGATGCACCCAATCATTATTGGATGCCGACATGCCGCCGCCGTACCTGATGCCGTTCCCCAAGTTCAGCGTCAAGCTGCCGGCGTTCTGGCCCGAACAGCCTCAGGTGGAGGCACAATTCCACATTCGCAACATAGTGGTGGATGATACGAAGTACTTCCACGTCATTGGAGCGCTCACGCAGGAGACGGCTTCGCGGTTACTGCCTTTCCTGCGACACCTGCCAGCGATCGCTAAATACGAAGTCCTCCTCCTTCACACTTTCGGGCTCAGCCGCCGGGACTGCGCCGCCCGCCTCCTGCACATGGACGGGTTGGGCGATCGCAAGCCGTCCGTGCTGATGGCGGAGATGCTTGCTCTCATGGAAGGCAACCATTCGTGCCTGTTTTTTGAACAGGCCTTCTTGGAGCAGATGCCGGACGACATCTGCCTCATGCTCGCTGGCGCTGATTTCACCGAACCCATGCAGCTCGCAGAACGGGCCGATGAACTTTGGGTGACAAAACAACAAGATGGCGGCGCGTTCAACCAAGTTTCCGTGCCAACACGCCATTCGCCTCGGCGTGACCGCGACGACACCCCGCCCATGGTTTCCACTGCAAAGCCACAGCAGCACGCCGGGACCGGGTTAAGCACAAATGGCGCTGGGGGGCGTTGAGGCTCAACGCTGCCGTCAACCCTGCTAATTTCAGGGAAATACCTCGGCCAATCGTCTGTAGAGGCGATCACGATCGGCCCAAACAACCGCCTCTATGTCCGCGACCATCGCTCCAGCAGGCGTTTCCTCGTCGACTCCGGGGCTATAGTCAGTATCCTCCCCCCGACCGGATGTGACATCCGTGCTGGTAACGGGGCCCAGTGCTCACGGCCGTCAATAGGAGCACCATCCATACTTACTGTACGTGGACCCTCTCGCTCACGTTCGACTCCCGCCTGTATGAGTGAACGTTCATTGTGGCCGATGTCACTCAGCCGCTCCTGGGTGCCGACTTCCTGCATGTGTTCTCCCTTGTTGTTGATGTGCGGGGCGGGCGCATGACTCCGCGGTTGGCCCTCGGCTCTATGATCCCATGGCCCTCGCCCCCACCCAGCACACAGTTCAGCGCCATCACCGAGGTCGATGGCCCCTACGCCTCCTTACTCACCGACTTCCCTGAGCTCCTCACTCCCCGTTTCAATGGGGTGGCCCCCAAATACACGGTCCTGCATCACATTCCCACCGTGGGCCCTCCGGTACACGCCCGGGCGCGCCATCTTCCACCACACAAGCTGCGTATCGCCCGGGACGAGTTCCAGTTAATGGAGGACATGGGGATCATCCGGCACTCGGACAGCCGGTGGGCATCCCCTCTACGCATGGTTCCCAAAGTATCTGGTGGGTGGAGACCATGCGAGGATTACCGGCGTCTGAACGCCATGACCACGGCAGACCGCTACCCGGTGCCCCACATTCAAGACTTTTCTGCCCACCTCGAGGATGCTGCTTTCTTCTCGAAAGTCGACCTCGTCCGGGGCTATAATCAATCCCCGTTCACCCGGACGACGTCCCTAAAACCGCGACGATCACCCCGTTCGGCCTGTTTGAGTGGCTCTGTATGCCTTTCGGGTTAAAGAACGCCGTGCAGGCATTCCAGCGGCTTATGGACCAGGTCAGGCGGGGTCTGCAGTTTGTGTTTATCTACCTGGATGACATTCTGGTCGCCAGCACCACACAGGATGAGCACATCGCCCACCTACAGACCCTTTCCCAGCGCCTCCTCGAACATGGCCTTGTCATCAACCCCGCTAACTGCCAGTTCGGCATCCGTTCCATCTCCTTTCTGGGCCACAGCGTCACACCACAGGGCGCTGCCCCACTACCCTCAAAGGTCGAGGCCATTCGGCAGTTTCCCCGGCCGCGCACTGTGGACTGAGTTTGGCGGCATGGTGAATTTTTATCACCATTTCATGCCGCCAGCTGCCAACATCATACGCTCCCTGTTCCAGTGCCTGGCGGGCAATCCGCGGGAGCTCCAATGGTCCTCGGAGGCAGCGTTCAAGGGTGCTAAGGCGGCCCTGGCCAACGCTACCATGTTTGTCCACCCGCTGGCCTCCGCCCCCACGGCCCTCACCATGGATGCCTCAGACGCAGCCGTGGGTGGCGTCCTGGAGCAGTTCGTGGATGGCCGCTGGCAGCCGCTGGCCTTTTTTAGCTGCCAACTGCGTGCCCCTGAGCGCAACTACAGCTCCTTCGACCGTGAGCTCCTGCCGTTGAACCTGGCCATCAGACACATTTGATATTTCCTCGAGGGCCGGGTATTCACTGCCTTTACGGACCACAAACCCCTTACCTTTGCCTTGGTAAGATCTCTGAGCCGTGGTCCGCCCGCCAGCAACGGCACCTCGCCTACGTATTGGAGTTTACCACGGACGTACAGCACATCGCGGGCAAACTTAACACCATTGCTGTGCCTTGTCCTGCTCCGCCCTCCCCTCCATTTCGGTCGTGGACTACGACGAGCTGGTGGCGGTGCAGCGTGTGGACGCAGGGATGGCAGACTACCGCACCGCTGTTTCTGGCCTCCAGTTGGCTGAGGTCCCGTGTGGAGCTGCGGGCACCGTGGTCCTTTGTGATGTCTCCACGGGCCGGCCTCATCCCCATCATCCCTACAGTTGGTGTCGCCAAGTTTTCGATTCCATCCACGGGCTGGCGCATCCATCCATACAGGCTAACTCTGTACTAGTGGCGGTCAAGTTCGTTTGGCACGGGCTTCGAAAGCAGGTGGTGGCCTGGGCCCGTGCCTGCATTCCCTGTCAGATCTCCAAGGTCCAACGGCACGTGCGGCCTCCAGTGTAGGAGTTTGATGTCCCTGCTGGCCAGTTTCTGAATGTCCATGTCGACCTTGTGGGCCCGTTACCGACATCCCGCGGCACAACCATCGTGGACCATTTTACGCAGTGGCCGGTGTCAATCCCGCTCTCGGACACCTCCACCGGGGCTGGCGCTCGGGCCCTGGCGGTCAACAGGATTGCCCGGTTCGGGGTTCGGTCTGATATTTCCACCGACCGGGGGGCTCAGTTCACCTCTGCCTTGTGGTCTGCCCTGGCCCAGCTCTACGGGTCAGGGTTACACGATACCACGGCCTACCACCTGCGGGCCAATGAACTGGTCGAGCATTTTCACTGACACCTTAAATCGGCTTTGAAGACTCTCCTCACGTGTCTGGGCTGGGTGGACCAGTTACCGTGAGTACTCCTCGGTATCCCGTACCGTCCCCAAAGAGGATTTGGCCGCTTCCTCTGCCGAGCTGGTGTACGGCCCGGCCCTGCGGGTGCCCGGGGATTTTCTCCACGCCGTCCCGGCGTCGCTGGCGAGCCTCCGGGAGCGGGTGAGCGGGTTGTCCCCCGTGCCTCCTTCACGGCATTGTTTGCCTGTAGTGCATGTGCCATCGGCTTTGCAGAATTGTGCTTATGTTTTGATAGGCAGGGACGCCCACCACTCTCCCTTGCAGCCGGTCTACGAGGGGCCGTTCCGGGCGCAGCGATCCAGCGTCGCCACATTCACCTTGGACGTGGGCGGGCGGGAGGAGTTCGTCTCCATCAGCCGTCTCAAGCTCGCCCATGTTGACGAGGTCCAGCCAGTAGTGCGCGCTACACGTAGATGTCGGGCCGTTCGGGCACAGTTGTAGTGTTCGTTTAAATGCTCCTCAGCCTGCACTGGCCCGAGGTTGCTGCCACGCCGTCCCTTGTAGCCTGTCCCCGTGCCTCCTTCGCCCAGGTTTCCTGCCATTGTTTGCCTTTAGTGCATGTGCCACCTTTGCAGAATTGTGCTTATGTTTTGATAGGCAGGGACGCCCACCACTCTCCCTTGCAGCCGGTCCACGAGGGGCCGTTCCGGGCGCAGCGATCCAGCGTCGCCACATTCACCTTGGACGTGGGCGGGCGGGAGGAGTTCGTCTCCATCAGCCGTCTCAAGCTCGCCCATGTTGACGAGGTCAGCCCAGTAGTGGTCGCGCTACCCCGACGTAGATGTCATCCGCCGGCCGTTCCGGCTGCACCAGTTGTGCCTGCTACCCCCGACCCAGTAGTTCCTGTTCTTTCCACCCTGTGGCCCCTTCGTGGTCTCCTGGCCCTGTTCAGCTGGTCCCGAGGTTAACGCCCGCCCCGCCTCAGATGACCACGCGTTCTGGTCGTTGCGTCCGGGTCCCTGCTCGGTTCCGTACGTCGGGTTCTGGGAGGGGTCCTGTAGCGGCACCTGCTGGTGCCTTGGGGTAGTCGAAACCTCGGATTGGCTACCCCAGTCACGTGAGTGCGGGGAGGAGGTTTTGCGAGCTTTTGATCGAGCCCTTTCATTCGGAGTACCACCCTTGTGGTAGCTACATCGTTTATTTAGCAGTCTCACAGACTCGCGTTGTTCTTTGTTTCGCCGTTTGCAATAAAGTTCGTTAAACCAACTCACGGTCTCAACTCTAGGATTTGTTGGCTAAAGTCACAGGTTGTAGTCAGATGACAAACATAAGGGCTGAAAGAGACAAGTCCCAGGTCATGACAAGCGTTGGCACCCAGTAGAGACGGGACGTCCGCACGAACAACATAGAAACTTAGGTCGTGGACACATGAGTTAAGACAGCAGCGTAACTCAACTTGACCGATAGGGTGACCGACACTGGACCTCCTGCAAATGGGAGAAGGGAGGCAGCCGTAGGAGTGACAGTCTCTGTTTTTCGTAACTTTTTCACCACAGCTCGACAGATCACATGACATCTCCACGGGTTCACCCTGTCTCTGGCTTCGGGAAAAGATCAAATGCCTCTCCTTGATCAAGTTAGTGCGTAACTCACATAACTGTCGGAATTTGCGTAGTAGGCAATCAAGGTCACAGATAGACTCAGCGGGAACGATCTGGACACCAGCCGGGTCAAACCTAGCCGATTCATAATGAAATCTTCTGGCACGTCGAGCAGATTCTGTGCCTGCTAGATTCAGAAGAATTGACACTCGGACACTGGGAGCAGCAGTAGGGTGAGCAGCTTCAATGTAAATTGAGAAGTCTTCTTCAAATATATGCCACTGTCAAACACCAGGATCTCTGGTTTTCTGAGAGCAGAAGCCACAGTAATATATACAGGAGAAAACAACAAACTAAAATAAGAGCAATATAATGAAGCAAGGAGTGAGTCCGTACACTCTGACACCATGTAGAGCTTCTGCTGTTGGAATAACTCAGGTCACACACAGTGATTAAGATCCAAAGACTTTATTAGCATCACAACAGAGGTAACTTCATCTTAATACGTGACTCAAGACTGAAGGAGAAAGGGCTGAGAAGCTTAAACTAACGGGCGGAGCTACAAAGTATGACTCATAACATGAGTGACACAGATCTACGGGCCCAACTTGCCCACACCGGTCAACATATCGCAGCTATGCTAGTCCTACCTAATAGAAATGGGAATAGTGCCGGGGGATTGGCGTACTGCGCATGTTGTTCCATTGTTTAAAAAGGGGTCCAAGAGTAAACCTAACAATTATAGACCTGTTAGTTTGACGTTAGTGGTGGGCAAATTAATGGAAAAGATACTTAGAGATAATATATATAAGCATCTGGATAAACAGGGTCTGATTAGGAACAGTCAACATGGATTTGTGCCTGGAAGGTCATGTTTGACTAATCTTCTTGAATTTTTTCAAGAGGTTACTCGGGAAATTGATGAGGGTAAAGCAGTGGATGTTGTATATATGGACTTCAGTAAGGCCTTTGACAAGGTTCCTCATAGAAGGTTGGTTAAGAAGGTTCAATGGTTGGGTATTAATGGTGGAGTAGCAAGATGGATTCAACAGTGGCTGAATGGGAGATGCCAGAGAGTAATGGTGGATGGTTGTTTGTCAGGTTGGAGGCCAGTGACTAGTGGGGGTGCCACAGGGATCTGTGTTGGGTCCACTGTTGTTTGTCATGTACATCAATGATCTGGATGATGGTGTGGTAAATTGGATTAGTAAGTATGCAGATGATACTAAGATAGGAGGGGTTGTGGATAATGAAGTAGATTTTCAAAGTCTACAGTGAGATTTATGCCAGTTGGAATAGTGGGCTGAAAGATGGCAGATGGAGTTTAATGCTGATAAGTGTGAGGTGCTACATCTTGGCAGGACAAATCAAAATAGGATGTACATGGTAAATGGTAGGGAATTGAAGAATGCAGGTGAACAGAGGGATCTGGGAATAACTGTGCACAGTTCCCTGAAAGTGGAATCTCATGTAGATAGGATGGTAAAGAAAGCTTTTGGTGTGCTGGCCTTTATAAATCAGAGCATTGAGTATAGAAGTTGGGATGTAATGTTAAAATTGTACAAGGCATTGGTGAGGCCAATTCTGGAGTATGGGGTACAATTTTGGTCGCCTAATTATAGGAAGGATGTCAACAAAATAGAGAGAGTACAGAGGAGATTTACTAGAATGTTGCCTGGGTTTCAGCAGCTAAGTTACAGAGAAAGGTTGAACAAGTTAGGGCTTTATTCTTTGGAGCGCAGAAGGTTAAGGGGGGACTTGATAGAGGTCTTTAAAATGATGAGAGGGATAGACAGAGTTGACGTGGAAAAGCTTTTCCCACTGAGAGGAGGGAAGATGTAAACAAGGGGACATGACTTGAGAATTAAGGGACAGAAGTTTAGGGGTAACATGAGGGGGAACGTTTGTTACTCAGAGAGTGGTGGCTGTGTGGAATGAGCTTCCAGTGAAGGTGGTGGAGGCAGGTTAGTTTTTATCATTTAAAAATAAATTGGATAGTTATATGGACGAGAAAGGAATGGAGGGTTATGGTCTGAGCGCAGGTATATGGGACTAGGGGAGAATACGTGTTCGGCACGGACTAGAAGGGCTGAGATGGCCTGTTTCTGTGCTGTAATTGTTATATGGTTATATGGTTATATGGTTACCTGACTGCGTTTGGTCCATATCGCTCCAAACTTGTCCTATCCATGTACTTGTCTAATGCCCCTGTCCCACTTAGGAAACCTGAACGGAAACCTCTGGAGACTTTGTCCCCACCCAAGGTTTCTGTGCGGTTCACGGAGGTTTTTGTTAGTCTCCATAATGGTTGAAAGTGGTTTCCGCTTCTTCTATGTTCCGGTGATTATTTCAAAAAATTAAAAAACCGGCCGCAACTAAAAATAGGTTGCCGTTTTAAAAATCGGTGATTTTTTAGTTGAAGCCGGTTGCGATGCATGTTGAAGGTGGTTGCCGGAGGTTGCAGGTAGTGGAAGGTAAGATCTTTTTTTCATCCAGTTTTATTCCACCAGGGAGGTCTTACCTTCCACTATCTGCAACCTCTGGCAATGCTGAATTGCTGCACTGCAAATGGTTGTTGGTGGTGGTAGCTGCTTTGAAATGCTGCACTGCAAATGCATGTTGTTGGTGGTAACTTGACAACTTCCTGTTTGCACTGTATATTGATTTTAGATAAAACACTATCACTTATAGCTGTGATTTTTGGCCATCTTACTCAGTCCACCTCCGCTCATCAGGTGCAGAGGATTCTTCCCATCAATGAAAAATAAAAGTGTTATTAGTGTTTAAAAAATGTTGAGAATCTCTCTCCTGTCAATCATGTCATGAAAGCCACGCCTCTTCCAGTGGGAGGGGGGAGGGATTATAAAACCCAGAAGTGTGGGTGTGGCTCAATCTCTGCACGATGGGGGAGGGAAAGGTCACGGCTCTGTCTGAGCTGTGAATCAACTGAACACACTGAATGTCTACTGAACTGTGAGTGTGGTGTTTATGTGGTGTTTTGTGTGGTTTTATGGTGGTTTAGCTCTGCTTGAAATTGTATGAAATTGCATTTGAATGTGGTGGCCTTGCATCCTGCTTGAAATGGTATGAAACTGCACCTGAATTTGGTGGCCTTGCACCCTGCTTGAAATGGAATTTCAAGGAATAGCCGTGAGTGAACTGCTCACCCACCAGCCGTGAGTGAACTGCCTGCACATCAGGCTTGAGTGACTGAGCCGTCACCCAAAAATCCATTTGGCCCACAATGTCCATACTAGCCCTCTGGAAACCAGTCCCTTCAGCCCACATTACCCATACTAGCGCTCCAGAAAGCCCTCCCCCACCACTGGCCACCAATATTGGAATTGGTGGAGAGGTGGAATATTGCGTTAGGGGACCAGCCCTCACATTTGAACATGGGCCCCAACGGGACCCACTTAGTCTAGTGTATTTATAACACCTCTTGGAATTGTCCTTCATGCTATCTGTCAGATAGTGATCAAATTGGTTTGAAGTGCAAAACATTAAGCAACTTTAAAAAACAAAACAAAATGGTTTATAAAACATACCAGATTTTGCTTCATAAACAGAAAATGCTGTAAACACTCAGCATGTCAGGCAGCATCCATGGAGTGAGAAAAGATCAACATTTCAGATCTGGGATGCTTTGTGATAATGGATACTTAGAGTCTTTACTCAGCCCCATTCAAATTTATTTCCTCCACAAAAGCTGTACTTATGCACTAGTGTATGGATTGGGAATAGAATGTATTTATTGGTGTGCACTCTGAGGGGAAACACATATCTGGATCAATACTTCATGTTAAAATTAGCAATTGACACTGTTATGGGATCAGAGATCAGTAAATCAATGCAAACATTAAGTGATTTTTTAAAATCCAATTTCATTTAACAGGGAAAGTTCTGGCTAACTGGCATGTCGGATCAATAATTGTTTTTGCATGAGCTAAATAAACGTGCAAATCTTGGTAGAAAGGCATCTTTGTTTCAGGGAAGCCAATCTTGGACCCATCAATCACAGTTAGCCTGGGCCACTGGTACATTTCCTCGTCAGCCCAAGTAGGAACAGTGATCTACAGAGCGTTGATCGAGAAATCGAACATCGCCATTGATTTAAGGGGGATATGTGGAGTTACCACAACATGCGGTGTGTGGATTCATAAGGCAGAGGGCACCAGGAAACGTTGTTGTGCTACAAGTAAACACTATCACTCGGCGTCACCACTGGTTCTGGGATGTAAGGTGGAAGATACTGTACTCACTGGAGTTTAGAAGAATGAGGGAGGACCTCATTGAAACATACAAACTAGTGAATGGCTTGAATAGAGTGTTATATGGTTACTTACCAAGTCAGTAGATATTTTGAAGGCAGAGATAGATAGATTCTTGATTAGTACAGGTGTCAGAGGTTATGGGGAGAAGGCAGGAGAATGGGGTTAGGAGTTAGGAGGGACAATTAGATTAGCCATGATTGAATGGCAGAGTCGACTTGATGGGCTGAATGGCCTAATTACACTCCTATTCCTTCTAACCTTATGACCACCATCTTTGTGCAAAAAAGTTACCCCTCAGGTTCCTATTAAATCTTTCCCCAATCACTTTAAACCCATGTCCTCTGGTTATCGATTCCCGTATCCTGGGCTAGAGTCATTTAATGTACACATCAAATATGCATCTAATTTGGAACCTACCCAACTGAGACATTAATAACCTTAAAAGACTAAATTATTATCAAAGGAGCAATCTATCAGGCAGTCAGATGTTGATCTTTAACAATAAGAACAGAGAATCTGGAAACCACCCAGCAGTTCAGGTAGCATCTATGCAGAGAGGGACCAAGCTAGTGTTTTAGGTTAATTATCTTTCATCAAAAGCAAGCTAGGTTGTGGTCCCAATCTTCTAACCTACCTCATTGCCAACCTTGTCGTTTTTCCTCTGTGGTTGGCACAGTGACATAACAGTAGAGTTACGGCCTGACAACTCCAGAGACCCAGGTTCGATCCTGACTATGGGTATTGTCTGTACGGAGTTTGTAAGACCGGTGGGGGCGCTGTCCTGTCCTGCAGCTGTCCGTTTTCTTCACTTCTTTTTTATTATTTTAGTGCGTTAAAGTGTGTAGTCGGGAGGTCTATTTTTTTATGTGTGGGGGTGGTGGGGGGGGAAGGGGGAAACTGCTTTTCAAGTCCCTACCTGGTCGGTGAGGCTGCCTTCCTCCGAGCAGCACCTTCGACCTGTCCTCCCGGCCTACCAGCGGGTCCTGGAGCAACGTTTCCTGAGGGGACCCGGCCAGAACCTCGGCTTTGGCGGCGGCGCAGCGCTGTGGCGCTGTCGCGGAGCGGGCGATGCCTTGCCTGGGTCGCCACGCTGGAACTCCAGTATGCTCGGACCGCCGATAAAAACATCGTGGAGCCGCGGTTCTGTGGAGCGGTTAGCTACGGCGCTGAACTTTACATCTTGGAGCCTGGGATCTTTTGCCGAGATCGCCAGTGTGTGAAGCTTCGTCCAGCGCGGTCTGTTGGCCTGGAGGCCACGGTCTCCGGTAGGAGGGCGGCCGTTCCTGGCACCCCTAGCCGCTGCGGGTTCTACCGACGCCGGAGTACCATCACCTGGCGAGAACGGCCGGGAACATCAGGCCCCGTAACGGCGACTGTGGAGGCCTCAATAGGCCCGACTCTGGGTGGACAAGAGGATGGGGACTGGACTTTGTGCCTTCCCCCACAGTGGGAACCTCAGTGGGGGGATGTTTTATGTTTTAATGTTAAACTTCTTGAATGCTATGTTGTATTTTTATTAGTGTGCTGCAAGGACATCTGAATTTCCCCTGAATAAGGGGATTAATAAAGTAATAATCTAATCTAATCTAATCTATTGGACAGCACACACAATGCCTTTTGCTCTATCTCGGTACATGTGATGCAATAGGGTAGAGATGGGTGGACATTTGGGGGTGATGCTGGCAGAGAGGGTGGGGAAGGCTTGTACGTTGCAGCTTCTCTGGCTGGAGAAAGTGTTGGATCACAACTCTCAACTACTCAACATCCAGACACAACTGTAGTCTTGACCCATGAGGACCAGGGTCGTATTGACCAGCAGAGAACAGAAACGGCCCAAGTTCACCTTCAGAGTTCACCTTCACCTGCAAGAACTCTACAGAACTATCCATGGGGAGAGAAAGTCAGTCTTCTGTAATTCAGAATGGGATGAGTTAACAAGTGCTGTCTTACATTGCAGAACGAGGAAGAGAGGGAGAAAACAGAAGGAATTGCCCAAGACAAGGACCAGACCACAGTTGTCCATGTCACCATCGCAATGAATATGGGAAGTTATACACAGACAGGTCAGAGGTTCCCAGCACGGATACAGGCCCTTCCGCCATGTCCATGCCCGACAAGGTATCCCATCTGAAGGTATCTGACCAGAAATGTCACCTATCCATGTTCGCCAGAGATGCTTCCAGACTCGCGGTGTTACTGTAGTACTTTGTCTTTTATTGGCCCATCCTAACATAGTCCCATTTGGCCCAGAAAACAAACAAATCGAAACATAAAAACTAGTTTTTAAGAATGGACAGGATATTTAGAATGGTTGAGTCCAGTCTGGAGTCCCGGGGCTGCAAAATGGCCAAGTAGATGATGAGATAATGGACTTCAAGCTTCCATTGGCATTGTTGGAAGAATGCAGAGGTCTATGTGGGAATGAGATGAAGAATTAAAGTGATAGAAGCCAATGAACAGAAAGGGGTCTTCTGCAAATCAATCTCACAATCTGTACTTGGTTGAAGTAGACCAGTCGTACACACGGAATACACCAGGCACTAACAAACGCAAGGGGGTGTTGCTTCATCTGAAAGGACTGTTTTAGTTTGTGGATGGTGGGAAGGGAACAGTTGAGAGGTGAAATTGGTGCAGGCCGAGGGAGGGAAGGGGAGAGGTGGGAATGCACGAGTCCCATAACCTAAATATAAGCTCCAACGAGCTGGGTTAAAGTGACCTTCAGCCACACATCGCGACGTTGTGGAGTATTACTTCATTACACCCGCGTAGGCCTGCAGAGTTCTCCACCAACGATAAATTTTGCAACAGAGTTCTTTCCGTCTTCATCAGTGGGTTAATAAGATCCTGCAGGAATTTTATTGAACTAGCACCACTGCTGTGTGTCTGTGAAGAAACTCCTTGGTTGCAGAACTGAGGCACCACAGGGGGTGTGAGGGGAGGGCGCAGGAGGTTGCAACCTTCGTTCTAAAAATGGGCACAGAACAAAAAGCTCTCATCACATTTTTCAATTAATTGGTCAGAATGTGGAATCCTGGGGTGAGCAATACTTGAAAGGCTGTCAAGAAGTGGTTGCTATGATTCTCTACAATCATTTTACAATCATTATTCTTGACAATCATTTAAAAAAAAAAAAATTGTGGTAATTTTTTCCTGACGCTCATTAAGGTGAGCCGTGTCAATGCCGAGTTTTTTTTCTTCCACTTTTTATATCCCATGTCGAAGCTCGGCTCCTTGTATCTCACTCTTGTGAATATACTTCCAACCCAACTTCGGAGCAGAGCTCCCCACCGCATCAGTCAGATTTGCATTTCTGTCAAAGTGGCAGCTCGGCTCAGTTCCTCATTCATTCCGACCCCTTGAGCAGATTTTCCAGAGTCGGTCTGAGGGAGGGTGACACTCACAAAGATGTTCAGCATCCCATGGCACTAATCAGAGGCGGGCAAGACAATTCCTGGAATGTATTAAAGGTACACAAAAATGCTGGAGAAACTCAGCGGGTGCAGCAGCATCTATGGAGCGAAGGAAATAGGAGACGTTTCGGGCCGAAACCCTTCTTCAGACTGATCGTATGTATTAGAATGTATTAGCTGACATTCTTACAGTCTATACAGCATGGAAACAGGCCCTTTGACCCACCTTGCCCATGCTGACCAAATTGGCACACTGGGCTAGCCCCATTCACCTGTGTTTGTCCAATGTCCCCCCAGAACCTTTCTATCCTTATACACTAAATTACTATTAGACTATCTTTGATCAGGCTTTACTGGCTTAACCTTGCACTAAAATCAACATCATTAATTAATGAATTAATTGATAATTAGTTAATTGATAATTTAAAAAAAACAAATGTTTTCACCCAGAGAGTTGTGAATTTGTGGAATTCCCTGCCACAGAGGGCAGTGGAGGCCAATTCACTGGATGGATTTAAGAAAGAGTTAGATAGAGCTCTAGGGGCTAGTGGAGTCAAGGGATATGGGGAGAAGGCAGGCACGGGTTATTGATTGGGGACGATCAGCCATGATCACAATGAATTCTGCAGGTGCTGGCTCGAGGGGCCGAATGGCCTCCTCCTGCACCTATTTTCTATGTTTCTATGTTTCTAACGGCTCGATTGTAATCATGTATTGTCTTTCCGCTGACTGATTAGCACACAAAAGCTTTTCACTGTTCCTCGGTACACGTGACAATAAACTAAACTGAAACTGAAACTGATATCTGTGTCTTTTAAAACTTAATTTGCAACCACCTTTTCTTAATCCATGTCAACAACATGTACCAGCTTATACATGTAATCATTATTTGTAGTAATCTGCAGTGAAACACCACACTCAACCATGGACTGCCCCGTCCACTAAAAGACGGTGAATGTTGTCATGTTTACTGATGAAACTCTGCTGTGATTCTCTACAACCTCTAGTGCCAGCACGCTTCCTCCAAAATACAACCTTGTTTGACCCGTAATTTTCTCCAAGTACAGTAGACGTTATTGTAGATAGACAAGAAATGCTGAAGAAACTCAACGGGTGAGGCAGCATCTATGGAGGGAAGGAATAGGCGACGTTTCGGGTCGAGACCCTTCTTCAGACTAAAGAAGGGTCTCAACCCGAAACGTCGCCAATTCCTTCTCTCATGGAAACATAGAAACATCTCCATAAACCCGGTGAGTTTCTCCAGCATTTCTTGTCTACCTTTAACTTTTCCAGGATCTGCAGTTCTTTCTTAGACAAGTTATTGTGTTTGTCTGTTACCATAGCCTCCTTCCTCACTGATGCAGCGTATGTCCTTGGCCATAGTCAGACCACTCATCATTCTACCCAACATCTCGTCTCCGTACCCAGAGGTGTGCTTCTGACTGCATGGCCACCGTCACATCCAGTCCCAACACTCTTCTAGCTGCCTTCCACTCTTCAGATCACCGAAAACTAAGCTACCAACAAATTATTCTGAAAGGCATGTTTCCCGACGCTGGGCTTTGTTGATGCTGTGTGCCTTTGTTCTCTGAGGTTAAACTTCCCACAGTTTCCCATTCTGTCTCTGCACACTCTTGCAGTATTACAACCTCCCCCAGAATCTCAATTTCTCCAACCTTAATCTTGTGGAAACATTCCTTCCTGTACCCCGTCATTGATGCTCGTACCATCAATTTTTGTACTCAGCCTCTGGAGCATCTCCCCACACTAGTACACCACTCCAAACTAAAAAAAACTACCTCTGTGACCCAACATCAACGCCCTTCAAATATCTTCTGCATCGTATCGTATCGCTCTGTTAAGACTACATCTGGAGTATTGCGTACAGTTTTGGTCTCCTAATTTGAGGAAGGACAACCTTGTGATTGAGGCAGTGGGTTCACGAGATTGATCCCTGGGATGGCGGGACTGTCATATGATGAAAGATTGAAAAGACTAGGCTTGTATTCACTAGAGTTTAGAAGGATGAGGGGTTTTGAAACATATAAAATTATAAAAGGACTGGACAAGCTAGATGCAGTTCCCAATGTTGGGCAAGTCCAGAACCAGGGGCCACAGTCTTAGAATAAAGGGGAGGCTATTTAAGACTGAGGTGAGAAAAAACTTTTTCACCCAGAGAGTTGTGAATTTATGGAATTCCCTGCCACAGAGGGCAGTGGAGGCCAAACCACTGGATGGATTTACGAGAGAGTAAAGGGCCTGTCCCACAAGCATGCGACTCCATGCGGCAAGCACGACCTAACGTGGTCGCTTGAGCCATATGGCCTTGCTGGGCCGGTCCCACTTCAATCACCGGAGCCTTATGGAGTTGTGCGGAGTTGGTACCGACATCGCGCGGGGCTCCGAAAAACTGACCATGTTCAAAAATTCTGTGCGGCAACGGCCTGCCGGCCCGCAGCTGCCTCGACGCCGTACGCACCGCCTCGATGGGCATAAGCCGTACGTCACGTGCGAACTTCCCGTGGACTTCGCTCGAAGTTCACGTCACTCACTCGACCTCCACGCAGCCCCCGTTTCTGGTATGGTTGCGCTTGCCGCATGCAGGTGCATGCTGGTGGGACCGGCCCTGTACGGGGATCACTCGACCTCCGGGCGGCCCCCGCTTCCGGTTTGGTTGCGCTTCCGCATGCAGGTTGTATGCTCGTGGGACAGGCCCTTTAGATAGAACTCTAGGGGCTAGTGGAGTCAAGGGGAGAAGGCAGGCATGGGTTATTGATTGTGGATGATCAGCCATGATCACAATGAATGGCGGTGCTGCCTCGCAGGGCCGAATGGCCTCCTCCTGCACTTATTTTCTATGTAGTGCCTTGGTGTCCATTTCTGCGTCACGTGAAGTCGTCTGGGACATTACAATGATACAGGTGCCATATGAATGCAACAATGGCACACATCATTGTTGTTGAACTATGTTCCAAGTAACTCGAATACTTTGAACACAAAGTGACAGTCTGTGCAGAAAGGTTTGGAATGTTAAGGAGATGTATGACAAAAGCAAACCTGTTTTTTCCCCTTGCAGCCTCAATTAGTGCGATTACCAACTTAACCAATTAGTCCCAAGTAATGAGCAGTTTCAAGCTGTGGCTCGAGAACAGGGTTGAAATTTCCCCAAAGCATCTCACTTGGGAATCATACCATTGAGCAAGAAAACAGGATCTTTCATTTTGGCCGTTTGGCTTCTATTCAACCCGGGCTCCAGTGGTGAAAGAGTAATTCTTGATGAGTTACCTCACGCAGTCCTGGAAAAAGTGCGGGAAAAAATCTCAGTGCAAAACATTCCTCAATTACTGGAATTTTAATTGGTCGACTGACTGCTGAACTTATTGTGAGACAGTTACATTATTAAAACCCCAATGAAGCTTGCGGCATAACTTTTAGTTCCGCTTGAATTATTGTTATATTAATGCGTTTATGATTATCAAAAAACATCTACCCTCTGATAGTTTGATTCAAAATCAACATTGCTGGGTGAAACAAAAATCACTGGGATTAAATATTCTCTGATCACTTGAATTAAATGTGGAGTTTATATTAACAATTTATATCAAGCATTCTAAATCCCATGTTCAGGTAGCTTGTAACCAATGACTGCATGCATATTCTTGATTTTGCCATTCATACATTGTGCCAGCTCTTTAGTAATATTATATACTGAAATAACCCCAATCCATTCACCCAGACTGAAGCATTCTATCCCAGGCAACGTCCTTGGTGAATCTTCTCTGTACTCTGTCTAGTGCCAATGTTATAAAGGAAATGGCTTATCTGATGACACCATTTAAAAATGAACCACATAGAAATGTTTCGCCTGGTGAATTGATGAAGTCAGGGCGTCATTAGATATTTTAAGGAAGAGTTGAAAGATACATAAAGGAGGGACAAATACAGAAGGAAGGCAAGCCAAAGATGTCACTCTGGACTTCATTAACAAAGACCTCACTCAGTAACCTCCTCGTACAAACAGGAGAATGATGCAGCAGGTAGTGCTGCTGCCCCACACCTCCAGAGATGGGTTCCAGCCCAGCCTCGAGGCGCTGTCTATGTGGGGTTTGCAAGTTTTTTTCTATAACCTGGTGGTTTTGCTCTGGTTTCATCCCATTGGTAATTTAATTGGCTCCTGAAAATTCTATCTTGGTGCAGGCTAAACGTGATGGAATAAGTTGCAGGATCTGCGGAGGTAAGGAGATGGGGAATGGGATAACTAATGGGATTGGTCCTCTGGAAGTAGACATGGACCCAATGAACAAAATGGCCTTCCAGCTACATAGACACAGGGAACTGCAAATGTTGGTTTACAAAAGAAAAACAGAGTGCTGTGGATGGGTGACACTTTGTGCTGGGACCCTTCTTCAGACTGTGTGCTCTTACAAGAACATGTACAACTTAGTGTGGTGAAAATTGAGCTTGGTAATATTTTGAATGATTACAACACTACAATATATGTTTATCAACAAGCTAATTCTCTTTTCAGTAGGCTGATTCCATTGAATCAAATCCCTAACAGTCTCCAATGCACCCAACTCTTTGATCATTTAAATCTTACAAACTCATCTACGCATTTACCCATCATATTTGTCAACTCTTATCTGCTCATCGTTACTTCCTCTGCACTACCTAGGCAACTGCTTGTAATTCTCCATCACCATATCCTCACCCTCCAAGCTTTGAGGACAAAACCTTGGTCATCCATACATGCGCCTCTACTCCACGCTGCTCCCACCAGCCTGAAGAGTTTGACTTCCTACAAATGAGGAAGGGACTTTTTTTGCCATGTAATTGGATCAGAAATTATTCCAGGATCGATTCCACGGACTGACAGAAGAATCCCACGGCATATTTCACATCATGATATACTCCCGGCAACGATTTGCAAATAGATAGCTTCATCTAGCATTTCGATCAAGTCAAAGGAGGAAAGTGTATTATTCCCTTGAAATCTTTGTCAGAGATCTGTGACAAGGTTTTAATTCTTTGGTGAGTGCAAGTAACTGCAGGAAAGTCGGATGAGTGGCGCATGGTGTGGGGGAGCGAGGAGGTCTGCTTTGGCTGAAGAGGCGAAAATCCACAGCTCACTCCCTCGGAACAGCGGAGAACATCGCTAGACTCCGACTGAGAGATTGTAATCGAACAGTGGATCAGACTCAGTGGTCTGACTGTTGTTTTTGTTCTCGCGTGGCAGCTGGCAAACTGTGACTGGACAATTAGAAAGTTGGACAATTTAAATGAAACTGTGCCATTGACAATTGGAAAGTTTACATGCACCAGATTGTAACAAAAGTTCTGCGATATAAAATGGCACACTCCAGAGTCACTACCTTGCCATTTTCAACCTGAGCACACATCCGCCAAGACTCCCTCCCCAAAATCGACCATCGTTTATTATCTCGCCCCTACCGCCACCCTCAACTCCTGACGTTCAATGAATTAGTTAGAAGTTTCTGCACCCATCAGATACCACAGCATTGACAGTCCAGCAGTGATTGAGCTCCACCCACCGACCCCCCCCCCCCCCCCCCCCCCCCCCCCCCCCCCCCCCCCCCCCCCCCCCCCGGACCTAACGACCCATACGCGTCTCCTGACGTGGACAACCCACAACATAGTGGTCGGGAAACCTCTCTCAGCTCCCATCAGCCTCAACCAAATGCACACAGTTGTTATTTTGGCTTATCATAGTTTGCTCCAAAGATAATCACAAAATGCTGGGATGCAGAGGAAACCGAAACATCACCCATTCCTTCTCTCCAGAGATGCTACATGCATGGCCCGCCGAGTTACTCCAGCATTTTGTGCCCATCTCCAGCGTAAACCGGCATCTGCAATTCCTTCCTGCACAGACCAAGTTTGCTCTCAGACATCCACAATTCTGCCATTTTTAATTCAACTGGTCATGCAGTTTTAGACGGTGGACAACAACACCAAGCGACGAGTGTTTGATGAGAACATGAAATGGTCCATTGTGATTCAATGTTACTCTCAGTCTCTGCTTCAATAGTACGGTGGTCAGCTGACCACGGTGGACCAATCCTCATCTCCAAGTCGAGGAAGTGAGTGACTCTCAACCCAAAGATTCAGATTCAGATTCAGATTCAATTTTAATTGTCATTGTCAGTGTACAGTACATAGACAACGAAATTCATTTAGCATCTCCCTGGAAGAGCGACATAGCAAACGATTTGAATAAATAATAATAAGTGTCTGGGGGGGGGGGTGGTGATTGGCAGTCACCGAGGTACGTTGTTAAGTAGAGTGACAGCCGCCGGAAAGAAGCTGTTCCTCGACCTGCTGGTTCGGCAACGGAGAGACCTGTAGCGCCTCCCGGATGGTAGGAGGGTAAACAGTCCATGGTTGGGGTGAGAGCAGTCCTTGGCGATGCTGAGCGCCCTCCGCAGACAGCGCTTGCTTTGGACAGACTCAATGGAGGGAGCGAGGAACCGGTGATGCATTGGGCAATTTTCACCACCTTCTGCAATGCCTTCCGGTTGGAGACAGAGCAGTTGCCATACCATACTGTGATGCAGTTGGTAAGGATGCTGAGCTGGTGGAAATAATCCCGAGGCACTGATGAGGGGGTGCTGCATCTATGGGAAACAGAACCAAGGGATTTCTGCACTGCTGCTTAAGTATTAGGCATAACTGGTCCACTGGTCACTTACTGCCGTTGGTATTGAGTAGACCAGTTGGCCAACTGGGCAGAAATCCTTTTGTTCTGCTGCACTGGAGGGTCTGTACTAAAGGACTGCTGTTTTCATCAGACAGTATTAATATAAGGGACTTATGATAGAGAGTCAGAACTAAGGGACTGCTATACAGATGGAGGGTTAGTACTAAGGTACTGCCTTACAGGTGGAAAGCTAGTAGTTTTGTTTAGTTTAGAGATACAACGCTGAAACAGGCCCTTTGGCCCACCGAGGCTGCACCAACCAGTGATCACAGGTTATTAACACTATCCTACACACACTAGGACAATTTACATTTATACAAAGCCATTTAACCTACATACCTGTACGTCTTTGGAGTGTGGGAGGAAACCGATGATCTCGGAGAAAACCCACGCAGGTCACGGGGAGAAGGTACAAACTCTGTACAGACAGCGCCCGTAGTCGGGATCAAACCCGGGTCTCCGGCGCTGTAAGGCAGCAACTCTACCGCTGCGCCACCGTGCTGCCCTAATAATAATAATAATAATAAGAGACTGTTGTTGTGGAGATTTAGTCACAGGTCTCGTCTTCTTGTGGGTGGGTGGGGGGTGGGGGTTAGTACTAGGGATCACTGTGCTGCTAGAGGGCTAGTACAAGGGATTACCGGTCGGGTGGAGGGTTCGTACCAGGGGTTCTAGAGCAGGGTCAGTACTGAATCAATACAGTTCTGTTGGACGGGTAGTATTGAGAACAAATCCTCACTTCACGGTTCAGATAAAAATCTCCGACACTTTCAAAGCAGAGACAGGATATTTTTTAATGCGCAATTCAGGATGTTTGAACAACCTATCTCATCTTGGCCACTCATCTTGCCAGGTATCGCTGTGAAAATCTGGGTTGCACCTTGAAATGACAACAAACTTCAAATAATTAACTGACCAGAAAGCACCTTGAACAACCTAAATGCAAGAAAAAAAAAATCTACAGAACTGCGAGATATGTTTTCCTCTGATTCCTACAAGATAAGAAGCAGTTTTGTTTGGAATATTAGGACCAAACATAAGCAGAGATTGAAGATACACACACACACACAACAAATGCTTGGCTTATTAAGAGCACAACTCTGTGAGAAAGTCACATGAAGCCCATCACAAACTACACTTTGTCTTCCAAACCACATCACAGTGTGCATTCTCTATTGGGTTTCCAGACCCATGGGATAAGGCTTCACAGCATCTAATGCTTTGATGTGTTCAAATATAAACACGTCCAAAAGCTACTGTACACACTGTGTCAAAGAGACCAATGGCTGGAACTACGCTGATCATGTGGTGGCTGACTGCTGGCCACAGAAACAAAATACTTCACCCATGGCTGGTGCAGTGAGGACCCAACATGTCAACGTTGTATAAACCCAGTGAATAAACAGTGTAAACCAAGACAAGGCTAATTCCTCCTCTCCCCTGAAGGTCAATTCCTGTGCATCTCGCAGCCTGTCCCTCCCAACTGTTCAGCAGCAGTGTGTAGATAGATGCCCAACAACCTGCCCACACTGCGTGCCATGTCCCTCCACAGTCAGGTATCCTGGATAAACACCAACCACTTTCTACAGGAACCACTCTCAACAGAGTAGACGTAGACCGAGGAAAGGAGTTATGAAGATCAAACCTCAAATCCAACACAGGGAGGGAGCAATGATCTTTCCCGCCTGAAGAATGGACTACCCTGAGCAGGCTCATCAAAACATTGGAGAGATACCACCAATGCTAGTTGTTCAAAGTCTCCCAAATCTACTGACGAGATAAGTGAGATATCAGCGTTTCTCCAGAGACATCTTCCCAAACATTGGAGCTCTAATAGCCCCGTCAACTCTGAAGGAGATAACCACTCATGAGGTGTTTGCGCAGTAATTAACCAAACTAATCAACCAGAAGGATGGATCTGCCTGACACCATATTCCTGAACGAGTTACTGCAACAGATCCTCCCTTGTGGCATGGTCCCACAAGCAAGAAATGTCCCACTGACAGATATGGATCCCTGGCCCTAGACTGGAACAGGAGAACCTCTTTTCCCTTCAGCTGAAAGCAGAAATCTCATGGAAACAGTGGGAGGAGCAGGACCTCTCACCTCCCAGACATCCCACCTGCCCACTTTGTGGAATATCTCCAGCCCGACCTACAGCAGGACCTGTGGAACCTCAGTGATTTCACGAGGCACCTCTTCATCCACAGATGTGGGGTGAAAGCAGGTCCCCCTCAAAGCAGAGCGGCTGGCGGAGATGGTTCAATCAGGATCCACGGTCGAGACTGAGTGGGATTCTTGGATGTGCTTCTTTGTAACATTCCCCAACATAAATCAACAGAAATGCACAACACTTCTGACAAATCACAAAAATATCCCAGTGAAGTTCAATGTAAGTGTGTTGACAAGCACTGTCGGAGATCCAGCCCAGACTTACATGCAGCAGAGAGCTGCAACGGAAGTGTACATGACAAGAACAGCAGTTATATAAATGAGGTACATCTCAAAAATTCATGTCACCCAGATCCTATTTTGATTCATCCTGGTTAATCCACATTGCAGGATTTACGATATGATTCGATACGATAGAACTTTATTTATCCCAGGAGGGAAATTGATCAGCCAACAGTTATAAAAACACAAATTACATGAAACATGGAAAGGATTGGGGATGTGCAAAGATTGGGATGGGGGGGAGGGGAGGGGGGCAGTCAGTGTCAGTCTAGCCCACGACAGAAAGTGGAGGAGTTGTACAGTTTGATAGCCACAGGAAAGAAGGATCTCCTGTGGCGTTCTGTGCTGCATCTTGGTGGAACCAGTCTGTTGCTGAAGATGCTCCTCAGGTTGACCAGTGTGTCATGGAGGGGGTGAAGAGCTGTATTGTCCAGGATGCTCCGCAGTTTGAGAAGTAGTTTGAGGAGCAGTTTAATGGAAACAGTTTTATGTGCTTACATAATGTCAGAGAGTATTTGATTGCACTTTGGGATAAAAACATTGAGTGAAATAAACTGCTCTGCAATCCTGGAGATATTTGTAATGAAGGTTGACTAATTGAGGATTGAACCGATGGCTTGATTGATTTAATGAGCTGATAGCTTGCAGCCAACAGGCAGTTCCCATCTTGTTGTCACTGCTCTGTAAACAGTGCTGGCAGGTTTAGCAAGGAGGCAATGCAGAAACCTTATTCGTCTGAAAATGCCTTAACATCCTGAACTGCATTGCAGCTGAATTAGTGAAAAATTAACTTAATTGGAATAATTGGACTGCTGATAAATTTCACAAAGCAATGACTAATTTGAAAGGCTGCAAAACAAGTAAAGTTGAAAATGCAACTTGGCTGAGTTGGTCAAATCCTGTGTGTCTGGTCGATAGATTGAAGCCCAACGCAGATACAGACAGCAAGGCTGATGTAGACCAAGGGCAAGCTTGGCGATCATTTCGTTGAACACCTCCACTCAGTCTGCCTAAACCTCCATGACCTCCTGCTTGCTAAACACTTTAACTCCCCCTCCCATTCCCACGCTGACCTTTCTGTCCTGGGCCTCCTCCACTGTCAGAGTGAGGCCCAGTGCAAATTGGAGGAACAGCACCTCATATTTTGTTTGGGCAGCTTACACCCCAGGTAGGGTTTCGACCCTAAACGTCACCCATTCCTTCTATCCAGAGATGCTGCCTGTCCTGCTGAGCCACTCCAGCTTTGTGGGAAAATTTTGATTTGTGGATCAAACAGGTCTCAAGAGTGGGAGTAAACGGGTCCTTTTCACAATGGCAGGCAGTGACTAGTGGGGTACCGCAAGGCTCAGTGCTGGGACCCCAGCTATTTACAATATATATTAATGATCTGGATGAGGGAATTGAAGGCAATTTCTCCAGGTTTGCAGATGACACTAAGCTGGGGGGGCAGTGTTAGCTGTGAGGAGGATGCTAGGAGACTGCAAGGTGACTTGGATAGGCTGGGTGAGTGGGCAAATGTTTGGCAGATGCAGTATAATGTGGATAAATGTAAGGTTATCTATTTTGGTGGCAAAAACAGGAAAGCAGACTATTATCTAAATGGTGGCCGACTGGGAAAGGGGGAGATGCAGCGAGACCTGGGTGTCATGGCACACCAGTCATTGAAAGTAGGCATGCAGGTGTAACAGGCAGTGAAGAAAGCGAATGGTATGTTAGCTTTCATAGCAAAAGGATTTGAGTATAGGAGCAGGGAGGTTCTACTGCAGTTGTACAGGGTCTTGGTGAGACCACACCTGGAGTATTGTGTACAGTTTTGGTTTCCAAATCTGAGGAACGACATTATTGCCATAGAGGGAGTGCAGAGTAGGTTCACCAGACTGATTCCTGGGATGTCAGGACTGTCTTATGAAAAAAGACTGGATAGACTTGGTTCATACTCTCTGGAATTTAGGAGATTGAGAGGGGATCTTATTGAAACTTACAAAATTCTTAAGGGGTTGGACAGGCTAGATGCAGGAAGATTGCTCCCGATGTTGGGGAAGTCCAGGACAAGGGGTCACAGCTTAAGGATAAGGGGGAAATCCTTTAAAACTGAGATGAGAAGAACTTTTTTTCACACAGAGAGTGGTGAATCTCTGGAACTCTCTGCCGCAGAGGTTAGTCGAGGCCAGTTCATTGGCTATATTTAAGAGGGAGTTGGATGTGGCCCTTGTGGCTAAGGGGATCAGAGGGTATGGAGAGAAGGCAGGTACGGGATACTGAGTTGGATGATCAGCCATGATCATATTGAATGGCGGTGCAGGCTCGAAGGGCCGAATGGCCTACTCCTGCACCTAATTTCTATGTTTCAATGATTGTTAAATATCCCTTGATAGCATTTGAAAAAACGACCTCCCAATCCACTTTGAAAATCAGCTGCCCTTATTTTTCTTGCTGTTTATGTTACTTGCACTGAGGGATTTCTATAATTATCTACCAAAATTTCTATTAAGGTCAATTTTCAGAAGCATTTGAGCATAAACTATGCAAACATAACCACCAGATACTTGAGGGCCCCAATAGTCCCTATTAATGCAGCTTTGGAATTAAAAAACATGGCCACTCCAAAGAGCCCCTTCAACCCATCGAGTCTCCACCAACCAGCGATCCCCGCACATTAACACTATCCTACACACACCAGGGAAGATTTACACTTATACCAAGCCAATTAACCTAAATGTGTTCGTTGTGGGATATTAACCCACTTTCTGTAGTTAACAGTGGCTCAGTGACTCAGTGGATAATACTCTTGCATGACAGGCAAGACTTTTTCAAGTGATCTGAGCGTATTATTCAGGCCATGGACTGCAAAGGCTATCATGTGTCATTTAGGGACGAGACACTCGACTGGGGAAAAGTTTGTCCATTCATGTTGATGTAACAAAATCTCATTGTAATATTGTGAAAAGGAGTAGGGGGTGATTTTCTCTGTAGTTCTTTGGCAATGTTTATCCTTCCATGTACATTAACAAGACAAATGCTTTAGCCATAAACCCATGCTCAGTTTGGCCAGCCTATAATTCAGAAGCGGCTATGTCAGTTTTCGGCTGTAAACATGCAGGGTCTCCAAGGGTCATGAGGGGTGCTGTATACTTTCATCTAAAGCTTGAAGCCCCTGAGTGGCCTTGAAGAAACATCACTTTCTGTGAAATATTTTCAGTTGGGATTGTCGAGCGTGAATTTTGCTCCCGTTTCTAAATATTTCCGCAGGTTATCTGAACAATGAGGGAAACATAGAATTAATTCTTTTTGATGCTCATATTTGTCAGTCATTTGGCAATTAACCCCTTGACTACTGTTGCCATGGAGATATAATTACAATATAATTAGGGTCAGGATGATACTGTGTTGCTGTGTTGCATGCTTCAAAAGCAACACATCCCTCCAAGGTTTAGGCTTTGAAAGGCAGTGATCCAACACAGGGATGGAAATGCTATCCTGTCCCTGAGTCTGTTTCAAGAACATGGTTAATAAAGAATTTTTATTAACCTCTTTTCCTTCTTTTGACGTTGACACAGAGATGCAGCAAGGTGAGTGAGCTGAACACTGGAGGGAGTTCCACAGGGTCCACTCTAAGTCCCCACAATGAGGAATCACCAGCATCACGATGCACGCTCACATGCCTCTTGTCTTTTCTCCACCATTAATGAACGGTTTCTGAAGGCAGTTCTCCCATTGCACAGCAGATTGTCCTGAGCTTTGCTCCCCGACACTACCTGTCCTGTTTTAGGGGGAAGTGTAATCTTAGTTTAGTTTAGTTTGGAGAAACAGATCCTTCCGCCCACCAAGTCCACGCTGACCATCGATCATCCGCTCACACTAGTTACCCCACTTTCTCACGGTGGCGCAACGGTAGAGCTGCTGCTTACAGCGCCAGAGACACGGGTTCGATCCTGACTATGGGTGCTGTCTGCAGGCAGTTTGTACGATGTCCCCGTCATCTGCGTGGGTTTTCTCAAAGATCTTCGGTCACCTCCCGCACTCCAAAGATGTACAGGTTTGTAGATTAAGTGGCTTGGTATAAAAGTAAAATAGTCGCTAGTGTGTGCAGACGAATGTTAATATGCAGGGATGGCTGGTCGGCGTGGACTGGGTGGGCCGAAGGGTGGGCCACGCTGTATCTCTATACTAAACATTCACACCATACGGGGCAATGATACAGAAGCCAATTGTCCTACAAACAGGCACGTCTTTGGAATCTGTGTCAGGAATAAATCAGTCAGATTTTCCCAAGCACCTAATTTGAAGAGAGTCCCTGCTCACTGGCATTTCCCCCTGTGTAGACACAAGGCAAGAGTGTGGATTTCAGGCAATGTGTCTCTGGGTGGCATGATGCCACATTGATGGTCCTTGGTCGCTGGCACGCCTCCTGGTAGCATCGTTGGGCAAGGGCGTTGTGAACTTTGTTCCCTGCTTCTCCAGATGGGCTGATTTTCCATGCTGGCTTCAACCAACACCACACAGACCCGCTCAACCCATTTACAACACCCACAGGCATGGAGCTGGGAGCCAGGGGCTTGTGGTGTCCGCAGTGGGGGAACCAAGTGGTGGCAATGAAGCCATGATGGAAGAAGAAGGGTCACGGCTCGATATGTGATCTATGGAAGGGAATACTTTATTTTCTTTACGTGACAAGGCAGAGTGAAATTCATTGCTTGTACACCCAAGGTATACAGATAGCAGCCACTTACCATATAATAACCATATAACAATTACAGCACGGAAACAGGCCATCTCGACCCTTCTAGTCCGTGCCGAACACATATTCTCCTCTAGTCCCATTTACCTGCGCTCAGACCATAACCCTCCATTCCTTTCTCGTCCATATAACTATCCAATTTATTTTTAAATGATAAAAACTAACCTGCCTCCACCACCTTCACTGGAAGCTCATTCCACACAGCCACCACTCTCTGATTAACAGCGTTCCCCCTCATGTTACCCCTAAACTTCTGTCCCTTAATTCTCAAGTCATGTCCCCTTGTTTACATCTTCCCTCCTCTCGGTGGGAAAAGCTTTTCCACGTCAACTCTGTCTATCCCTCTCATCATTTTAAAGACCTCTATCAAGTCCCCCCTTAACCTTCTGCGCTCCAAAGAATAAAGCCCTAACTTGTTCAACCTTTCTCTGTAACTTAGCTGCTGAAACCCAGGCAACATTCTAGTAAATCTCCTCTGTACTCTCTCTATTTTGTTGACATCCTTCCTATAATTAGGCGACCAAAATTGTACCCCATACTCCAGAATTGGCCTCACCAATGCCTTGTACAATTTTAACATTACATCCCAACTTCGATACTCAATGCTCTGATTTATAAAGGCCAACACACCAAAAGCTTTCTTTACCACCCTATCTACATGAGATTCCACTTTCAGGGAACTGTGCACAGTTATTCCCAGATCCCTCTGTTCACCTGCATTCTTCAACTCCCTACCATTTACCATGTACGTCCTATTTTGATTTGTCCTGCCAAGATGTAGCACCTCACATTTATCAGCATTAAACTCCATCTGCCATCTTCCAGCCCACTCTTCCAACTGGCGTAAATCTCTCTGTAGACTTTGAAGATCTACTTCATTATGCACAACACCACCTATCTTAGTATCATCTGCATACTTACTAATCCAATTTACCACACCTTCATCCAGATCATTGATGTACATGACAAACAACAGTGGACCCAACACAGATCCCTGTGGCACCCCACTCGTCACTGGCCTCCAACCTGAAGTATCTATCAATTAATCAAGATCGTAAGATACCTGGTGTTGTGGGGATGGAATCGGGCCCTTCAGCCCACTAAGTCCCTTTCCTTCCCTCCCACTATCCCATTAACCCCCCTCAGTTTCTACCCCTGCCCGAAACACTGGGAATAATTTACAATGGCCAATCCACATGTCCTTGGGATGTGGGAGGAAATGGAAACACCCGGAGGAATCAAACAAGGTCACAGGGAGAACATGCAAACTCCACACAGACAGCAGCTGTGGTCAGGATCGAACCCAGGTCACTGGTGTTGAGAGGCAACGGCTCTGCCAGCTGCACCATTGTGTTGGGCAGTGGAAGGGTTCACAGATGACAGCCAAAGCCAAGTGGGGACAGTCCACCTGTCCGCCCTCAACTCCCGGCTCGGTCAAGGAATCTCACTTTATAGCAGCTTCTATCCCGGGGCCAGGGGTGGCCATGGACCTCTGTGAGGGCAGATGCCCCAGTGTCAGCCTGCACACAGACTGGCAGAAGAAAGCTCCCTCCCCCCCCCCCCCCCCCCCCCCCCCCCCTCTCCCACTCACCTGCCCCCACAGTGCTAGGGGGAGGGGGTTGTCAGGGTGGGGGGTTGTCAGGGTGGGGGGATTTGGATTGAGCTCATTTCATGTTCATAAGTGATAGTAGAGTTAGGCCATTTGGCCCATTAAGTCTACTCCGCCATTCAATCATGGCTGATCTATCTCTCCCTCTCAACCCCATTCTCCTGCCTTCTCCCCATAATTCCTGACACCCGTACTAATCAAGGATTTATCTATCTCTGCCTTAAAATAACCCGTTGATGTCCTCCATAGCCGTCTGTGGCAATGCTTTCCACAGATTCACCACCCTCTGACGAAAGAAATTCCTCAACATCTCCTTTCTAAAGGAACATCTTTTTATTCTACGGCTGAGAACTCTGGTCCTAGACTCTCCCACTAGTGGAAACATCCTCTCCACATCCACTCTATCCAGGTCTTTCACTATTCGGCAAGTTTCAATGAGGTCCCCCCACACTGACCTCAGAGGTACCACATTGGGTAACACCGGGCCTTCACAGCTGAGGGTGGGGGCAGTCAAACCGTGGGCATTGCAAGAGCAGAGTGAAATAACCGTGGAATTTACAGAGGAAAGCAAGAACAGAGAGATAAAACAGGGGCATTTACAGTGGACTGCAAGAAGAGAGGAAAGTAAAGGGCGCACTTAGTGGACGAGAAAGGGCAGCGTAAAATAATGTGGCCATTTACAGTGGGCACCAGAAAAGCAGAGTGACATTTACAAACAAGGTGACCTGTTGCACGACACTGATGCTACAAAATGGACCAATCACTGCGTAGAATCCAAACATTTGTGAAGTGGTGGATAAATAGATCACAGCACAAGAAGTCAGTGATTAAAAAAATGAGTGTGTGGCAGGCTTCTGGCACGCCCCATACTTCATCCATAACCTCATCGTACGGCAGCAACTAATGTAACCTACTTGTGCACAAAATAATTCCATCACTCGGCTCCCTGTCAGTGTGCTGCACATTGGCAGTGGCTCCAAAATCGCCCGTGTACTCTGAGGAATAACTCCGAGAATCTCTCTACAACCCTGCCAGTCACTCCAGCTTTGCCAATGAATTATTTGCTTCCGTCTCCCCCCCACCCCCAAATGGAGAAACCATATAACACACTCCTGCCTGAAATATGGACTTGTACAGCTCCCAAAGAAAACTCGCAGGATTGCCTGGTGTATTAAAAACGTTATTTGAACAGTGGCTCAGAAAGATCAGGTGAAAACAGGCACATACAGGGAATGTGTCCAAACAAAACCATTCACAAAAAAAAATAATTTTTCAGCATTTCAAAGTGCTGCGCCCAATACCACTCATTGGAAAATGGTGCGGGGGAGGTGGGGGGGGGGGGGGGGCCCAATTAATCATTGAGTGCTTACATTCCATCACTTGTACCGACCTCCCCCACCCCACTTCAAAGGGGCATCCGAGGAATACTTTCTGCTCGCCAACTTTCCTTACATTTCTTCAAAGGTTACAGCAGTGATTATTTTGGTACAGTTTAACCAAACAGATGAATTTCAGAGCCAACATTCCAACTCATGGAAAGTGCATTGGGGGGGGGGTTGGTGTGTGGAGGGGGGAGCTGGTGATGGTCGGAGGTATGACTCAAACCCTGGGGAGGAACAGTCTTGGGCACTAATAACAGCACGGGCATGTCACAAAACCTTCGTGTTCTGTGCTACACGAGACACTCACATAACCAAGGTATCATTGAATCTGGCTGGACGGGGCCACAGGACTGTGCGGGGGTTTGCAGGAGGATAAGACCACTGTGGACTATGCGAATGGTTTCCTCAGTCAGAGCCCTCTTGCTCTCTTTAACATAGAAACATAGAAACATAGAAAATAGGTGCAGGAGTAGGCCATTCGGCCCTTCGATATGATCATGGCTGATCATCCAATTCAGTATCCCATCCCTGCCTTCTCTCCATACCCCCTGATCCCTTTAGCCACAAGGGCCACATCTAACTCCCTCTTAAATATAGCCAATGAACTGGCCTCAACTACCTTCTGTGGCAGAGAATTCCACAGATTCACCACTCTCCATGTAAAAAATGATTTTCTCATCTCGGTCCTAAAAGACTTCCCTCTTAACCTTAAACTATGACCCCTAGTTCTGGACTTCCGCAACATCGGGAATAATCTTCATGTATCTAGCCTGTCCAACCCCTTAAGAATTTTGGAAGTTTCTATAAGATCCTCCCTCAATCTTCTAAATTCTAGCGAGTACAAGCCGAGTCTATCCAGTCTTTCTTCATATGAAAGTCCTGCCATCCCAGGAATCAGTTTGGTGAACCTTCTCTGTACTCCCTCTATGGGAAGAATGTCTTTCCTCGGATTAGGAGACCAAAACTGTACGCAATACTCCAGGTGTGGTCTCACCAAGACCCTGTACAACTGCAGTAGAACCTCCCTGCTCTTATACTTAAATCCTTTTGCTGTGAATGCTAACATACCATTCGCTTAACCAAGCACCGTCCATAGTTTTCCTGGTTGGAAAGAATTTAGAGAATGTGCAGCGCAGAATGGGAATGAAAACAAGTCTTAGCTCTGTAAAGTTGAAAGGAATGCAGTAGAATTCATATCCATGCCTTTGTTACCAACTGACTACATATATCAATATGACAACTCGGTCCTGGATAATTTCTTGCATTTCACTCAATGTAGTGTAGTAGTGATTCACAACTCTGCTGCTTATGAATGAACTGTAGATGGGAAGTTGAACAAGGACAGGATCTGCACAGTAAATGGTCGGCCTCTGGGTAGTGTTGTAGAGCAGAGGGATCTAGGAGTACAAGTGCATGGTTTCTTGAAGGTCGAGTCGCAGGTAGATCAGGTGGTCAAAAAGGCTTTTGGCACTTTGGCCTTCATCAGTCAGAGCATTGAGTGTAGAAGTTGGGAGGGCATGTTGCAGTTGTATAAGACGTTGGTGAGACTTCAGTTACAATATTGTGTTCCGTTCTGGGCACCATGTTATAGGAAATATATTGTCAAGCTTGAAAGCGTTCAGTAAAGATTCACGAGGATGTTTCCATAACTAGAGGGTGTGAGCTATAGGGAGAGGTTAAGTAGGCTGTCTCTATTCCATGGAGCGCAGGAGGATGAGGGGAGATATTGTAGAGGTGTACAAAATCATGAGAGGAATAGATCGGGTAGATACACAGAGTCTTTTACCCAGAGTTGGGGAATCAAGGACCAGAGAATATAGGTTCAAGGTGAAGGGGGAAAAGATTTAATAGGAATCCGAGGGGTAACTTTTCCACACAGAGGGTGGTGGGTGTATGGAACAAGCAGTCAGAGGAGGTTGTTGAGGCTGGAACTATCCCATATAACCATATAACCATATAACAATTACAGCACGGAAACAGGCCATCTCGGCCCTACAAGTCCATGCCGAACAAATTTTTTTCCCCTTAGTCCCACCTGCCTGCACTCGTACCATAACCCTCCATTCCCTTCTCATCCATATGCCTATCCAATTTATTTTTAAATGATACCAATGAACCTGCCTCCACCACTTCCACTGGGAGCTCAACACCGCCACCACTCTCTGCGTAAAGAAGTCCCCCCTCATATTACCCCTAAACTTCTGTCCCTTAATTCTGAAGTCATGTCCTCGAGTTTGACCACATCAATCTGTCTATCCCTCTCATCATTTTAAAGACCTCTAAGGTCCCCCCCTTAACCTTCTGGGGAAAAAGATTTTCAACCTTTCTCTGTAACTTAGTTGCTGAAACCCAGGCCATTCTAGTAAATCTCCTCTGTACTCTCTCTATTTTGTTGACATCCTTCCTATAATTTGGAGATTGGCCTCACCAATGCCTTGTATTTTAACATTACATCCCAGCTTCTATACTCAAGCTCTGTTTAGAGGCTAGGTTGTACCACCCTGAGGATTCCACCTTCAAGGAACTATGCACGGTTATCCCATCGTTTAAGAAACAGTTGGACAGGTACATGGATAGGACAGGTTTGGAGCAATATGGGCCAAGTGCAGCCAAGGGGGACTAGGGTAGCTGGGACATTGTTGGCCGGTGTGGGCGAGTTGGGCCGATAAGCCTGTTTCCACACTGTATCACTCCATGACTCTGACTCTAAACACGCTGGTTTAAATCAAAGGTAGACACAAAATGCTGGAGTAACTCAGCAGGACAAGCAGCATCTCTGGAGAGAAAGAATGGGTGACATTTCAAGTCTTCAGACTTATAGTCTGAAACGTCACCCATTCCTTCTCTCCAGAGATGCTGCTTGTCCCACTGTGTTACTTCTGCTGCCTATATTCTGACTCACACCTATTCATCCACGCTGTTCTCCCGGCAGCCCCTGGGGACCAGGGCAGACGTATCCAATGGAAACGCTCGCTCTCCTTTATCCCAGGGTAGAGCATTCTAAAGCTAGAGGGCACAGGATTAAGGTTAGAGGGAAGAAATTTAATAGGGATCTCAAGGACAATCTTTTCATTCTGAAGGTAGTCTGACATGACCTATCAAAGCAAGCTCGACAAGTGGATACAATTATGACTTTTAAAATAATTTAGATAGTTATAAGGTTCAAGAGTCTGAAGAATTGACTCGACCCAAAACATCCCCCATTCCTTTCCTCCAGTGATGTTGTCGGACCTGTTGAATTACTCCAGCTTTTTGTGTCTATCTTCAGTTTAAACCAGCACCTGCAGTTCCTTCCCACAGAGGCACGGAGTATCGTGTCAGTCAGCGGCACAGTGGTGAAGTGGTAGAGCTACTACTGCCTTACAGTGCCAGAGACCTGGCTTCAAACCTGACTATGGGTGCTGTCTGTATGGAGCTTGTATGCTCTACCCTTGACCTGCATGGGTTTTCTCCGGGTGCTCTGGTTTCCTCCCACATACCAAAAACATGCAGTTTGTAGGGCAATTGGCTTCGGGTAAAGATTGTAAATTGTCCCAAGTGAGTGTAGGATAGTGCTAGTGTACGGAGATCACTGGTCGGTGCTGGGTCGGTGGGCCGAGGGGCCTGTTTCCGCACTGTATCACTAAACTAAACTAAACTAAACTAAACTAAACTAAACTAAACTAAACTAGGATAACCCAGAAGCAAATATTCAAACATCAAACATAGCTGATGTCAGGAGAGAGAAGTGATTAGGGGCAGTTTTGGTCCCCTAATTTGAGGAAGGACATTCTTGCTATTGAGGGAGTGCAGGGTAGGTTTACAAGGTTAATTCCCGGGATGGCGGGACTGTCATATGCTGAGAGAATGGAGCAGATGGGCTTGTACACTCAGGAGTTTAAAAGGATGAGAGGATATCTCTTTGAAACATTTAAGATTGTTAAGGGTTTGGACACGCAGGGGGGAGGAAACATGTTCCCGATGTTGGGGGAGTCCTGAACCAGGGGCCACAGTTTAAGAATAAGGAGTAAGCCATTTAGAATCGAGACGAGGAAACACTTTTTCTCACAGAGAGTTGTGAGTCTGTGGAATTCTGTGCCTCAGGAGGAGGCAGGTTCTCTGGACGCTTTGACGAGAGAGCTAGATAGGGCTCTTAAAAAATAGCAGAGTCAGGGGATATGAGGAGAAGGCTGGAACGGGGTACTGATTGGGGATGATCAGCCATGATCACATTGAATGGCGGTGCTGGCTCGAAGGGCCGAATGGCCTACTCCTGCACCCATTGTCTATTGTCGATTGTCTATTGATTGGTAAATTCATAACCAACACCTGTAGAAAGACAAGAGAAGGGGTGCATTGCACTCCACCCCATGATATCCCAGTGTGGTCGTGAATCCTTGTGCTTTCATTTTACTCAATCCATATAACGAGGTGCTTTCCACAGCAGCAGTGCCTGGAGCCGGTGTATGGAGGCTACATCTCCACTGTATCCTCAAGGACAATTAGACATGGGCAGTGAATGCTGGTGTTAGTAAAGATGACTACACCCCATATATAATTAAAAAACATGAGGATAAAGGACCAGAGATACAAGGGAAATTAAAAATAAATCAATCTAAGAAATTCACTGGATTTAAAATGTTCAAAGAAAATACTGGGGAAAATAATGAGATTGCAAATGTCAAACCTCGATGTGATATATTTTATTTTACAGGACATTAAAAGAAGTTGAGAAAATGTTAGTCCTCGTTCCCAAAAATTCTGTTTATTCTGAAGTTGTTCATTAGTGTTACTTAAGTAGAGTGATGGTGATAAAATTAGGGAAGTGTGGAGGTCACAGTCTCACCTCTGTTCATCTGAAATTAAGGAGAGACAGAATGAGCAAATGGGCAGCTGATGTGAGAATGGCACGGATTTACAAAGAATGAAGACACCATGCTGAATAAAGCTGGTTGGATTTTTTGAGGCGGTAAGAGGGGCTGTACAGGGGCTGTGCGTGTTATTAAACTTTGATGAGGGGCCACACGCAGCATAGAAGGTGTGGAATTGTAGGCAATCTATTGAGGTAAGAATTTGTAGGAGTTCGGAGAGGGGGTTAGGACAATGGGTACATGCCAAATCGCAGGAAGCTGTGCTTGGGAATGAGAGAGGAGGTGGGACAATGGGTTTTTACTATAGTCCTAAGTGACTTGGATAAAAGAACTGGAAGCCGACATCAGTTGCCGCAGTAAGTATTGGTTTTGGATTTGGCTGACATTGAGCCGTTGTTCTGGTTAACTTTTCCCTCCCCATACCTCAACCCTGCCTTGTCTGGAGGCAAATGGCCTCCTACCCGGGTCTGATGGAGACCTGCGGTGGTGCATGGTGCCAGAGAGATAATGTTATCCAACGTTTTAAGAAAGGAGGGAGAGAGAAAACAGGGAATTATAGCCCAGTTAGCCTGACATCGGTGGTGGGGAAGATGCTGGAGTCAATTATAAAAGGTGAAATAATGGCACATTTGGATAGCAGTATCATTATCGGTCCGAGTCAGCATGGATGTACGAAAGGGGAAATCAAGCTTGACTAATCTTCTGGAATTTTTTGAGGATATAACTAGGACAATGGACAAGGGAGAGCCAGTGGATGTAGTGTACCTGGACTTTCAGAAAGCATTTGATAAGGTGTAACATAGGAGATTAGTGGGCAAAATTAGAGCACATGGTATTGGGGGTAAGGTACTGACATGGATAGAAAATTGTTTAAGAAAGAACTGCAGATGCTGGAAAAATCAAAGGTAGGCAAAAATGCTGGAGAAACTCAGTGGGTGAGGCAGCATCTATGGAACAAAGGAATAGGTGATGTTTCGGGTTGAGATCCTTCTTCACCTATTCATTCGTTCCATAGATGCTGCTGCACCCGCTGAGGTTCTCCAGCATTTTTGTCTACCTTGGATAGAGAAGTGGTTGGCAGACAGGAAGCAAAGAGGAGGGATTAACGGGTCCTTTTCAGAATGGCAGGCAGTGACTAGTGGGGTACCGCAAGGCTTGGTGCTAGGTCCGCAGCTATTTACAATATACATCAATGATTTGGATGAAGGGATTCAAAGTAACATTAGCAAATTTGCAGATGACACAAAGCTGGGTGGCAGTGTGAACTGTGAGGAGGATGCTATGAGGATGCAGGGTGACTTGGACAGGTTGGGTGAGTGGGCAGATGCATGGCAGATGCATGGCAGACGCGGTTTAATGTGGATAAATGTGTGGTTATCCACTTTGGTGGCAAAAACAAGAAGGCAGATTATTATCTGAATGGTGTCAAGTTGGGAAAAGGGGAAGTACAACGGGATCTGGGGGTCCTTGTACATCAGTCACTGAAAGTAAGCATGCAGATACAGCAGGCAGTGAAGAAAGCGAATGGCATGTTGGCCTAACAAGAGGAGTTAACAAGAGGAGTTGAGTATAGGAGCAAAGAGGTCCTTCTGCAGTTGTAAAGGGCCCTAGTGAGACCACACCTGGAGTATTCTGTGCAGTTTTGGTCTCCGAATTTGAGGAAGGACGTTCTTGCTATTGAGGGAGTACAGCGTAGGTTTACGAGGTTAATTCTCGGGATGGCGGGACTGTCATATGTTGATCGAATGGAGCGGCTGGACTTGTACACTCTGGAATTTAGAAGGATGAGAGGGGATCTTCAGTATTCAGTATTCAGTATTTCTTTAATATCATTTTCACTGAGTACTCGCATACACAGAGGAAACGAAAAAAACGTTGCTCGATCAGTTTCCATTCAGTGTTGTTAATAACAAAGGATAAATACATAGAGCTTTTAAAACAAATTAAAATTACCATGTCTAAAAACAGGAAGTAGGCCTAAAATTTACAATAGAATAAAACCAGACATTCCGACCGACAATGGCTTTACAGTGGCTTTACTTTGACAGGTGCCTAATTGTCACAGTATGGACAAGGTTGAATGTGTTGGTGAATGATATTTGGGGAGGGGAACTAGTCCGTTAGTCTGTTAACCAGTCTTATTGCCTGTGGGAAGAAGCTGTGGAGCATCCTGCTGGTTTTGCAGTTGATGCTCCTGTACCTCTTGCCAGATGGCAGAATGGAGAAGATGTGGTGTGATGGATGATAGGGGTCCTTGATGATGGAGATGGCTCTGCTGATGCTCCGCTTCTTGTAGATCTCCAACAGGAAAGGGAGTGGAGCACCAATGATCCTGCTGGCTGTCTTCACTATCCTGTTGAGTTGATATTGTTCGTAAGCCTTGCAGCTCCCAAACCAGGAAGTGATGCCGTAGGTCATTATGCTTTCCATTGTGCCCCTGTAGAAGGTTCTTAGATGAGCAGTAGGGAGACCTGCTTTCCTTAGTCTCCGGAGAGGGTGGAGCCGCTGCAGAGCTCTTTTGACCACTGCTGTGGTGTTGGTCGCAGAGGTCAGGTCATCCGCCAGGAGGAGTCCTAGGAGCTTCACCCTGCTGACCCTCTCCACAGCAGCTCCATCAATATGCAGCGGAGTGTGGTGTTGTTTTCCAGCCCTCCTGAAGTCGATCACCATCTCCTTAGTTTTTTCCACATTGAGAGTGAGGTTGTGGGATTTGCACCATTCTATGAGCAGCTCCACCTCCATCCTGTACGCCGACTCATTATTGTCGCTGATGAGACCCACCACTGTTGTGTCATCAGCGAACTTGTTAATATAGTTGTTACTGAGTCTAGCAGTATAGTCATGTGTAAGCAGACTAAACAGCAGGGGGCTTAGGACACAGCCTTGGGGTGAGCCAGTGCTCACAGTGATGGTTCTTGATGTCCGACTGCCCACCCTGACTGTCTGCTGTCGTTGTGTCAAAAAGTTAAGGACCCAGTTGCAAGTGCCAGTGTCCACCTTCAACAGCTTCAGTTTCTCCACCAGCTGCTGTGGGATGATTGTGTTAAAAGCGGAGCTGAAGTCTATGAAGAGGATCCTGGCATAGGTATTTTTCCGGTCGAGATGTGACAGTGCGAGGTTCAGTGTTGTAGAGACTGCATCCTCTGTAGACCGGTTGACTCTGTAAGCGAACTGCAGTGGGTCCAGGTCGGCAGGGAGACAATTTTTAATATGCTGCATAACCAGCCGCTCAAAACACTTCATTAGTGTGGGTGTGAGAGCCACCTTAATCTTATTGAAACATATAAGATTATTAAGGGTTTGGACAAGCTAGAGGCAGGAAACATGTTCCCGATGCTGGGGGAGTCCAGAACCAGGGGCCACAGTTTAAGAATAAAGCCATTTGGAACGGAGATGAGGAAAAACGTTTTCACACAGATGGTTGTGAATCTGTGGAATTCTCTGCCTCAGAGGGCAGTGGAGGCCAATTCTCTGGATACTTTCAAGAGAGAGTTAGATAGAGCTCTTAAAGATAGCGGTGAAGGGGATATGGAGAAAAGGCAGGAACGGGGTACTGATTGTGGATGACCAGCCATAACCACAGTGAATGGCGGTGCTGGCTCAAAGGGCCGAATGGCCTACTCCTGCACCTATTGTCTATTGACATTGTGTGGCTCCGGGGGGGGGGGGGGGGGGGGGGGGGGGGTGGCAATGGCAAGCAGCAATCGCTGGGAATGGGGGGGGGGGGGGGGGGGGGTACGGGGTCTCATCCTTTGGCAAGCAGAAGCCCAGAAATTAAGCCAAGCGTTAGAAGCTACCAAACCTTGGCGGTACTTTCAAAGCCATACAGCAGATGATGTCAGAAAGGAGAACTAATTAACTAATTGATTGGCCCCTCGATGGTGAAAGCAGAATTCATTTACAAAAATAGGTCTTAGGTGGAAAGTGGTCTTGAGTTGCTGAAGATTATGTTCTCAGCGACACCCTCTAGAATGTAGATGCAGAGAAAGTTTGAATAAGTTAGGTCTTTATTCTTTGGAGCACAGAAGGTTAAGGGGGGACTTGATAGAGGTCTTTAAAATGATGAGAGGGATAGACAGAGTTGACATGGATAAGCTTTTTCCATTGAGAGTAGGGAAGATTCAAACAAGAGGACATGACTTCAGAATTAAGGGACAGAAGTTTAGGGGTAGCATGAGGGGGAACTTCTTTACTCAGAGAGTGGTAGCGGTGTGGAATGAGCTTCCAGTGGAAGTGGTGGAGGCAGTTTCGATTTTATCATTTAAAAATTAATTGGATAGGCATATGGATGGGAAAGGAATGGAGGGTTATGGTCTGAGTGCAGGTAAATGGGACTAGGGGAAATTAAATGTTGGGCAAGTTGTAGGGCCGAGATGGCCTGTTTCCGTGCTGTAATTGTTATATGGTTATATAGATGGTGACTACATACACAGCATTATTCAGTGGGTCAGACAGCAATCGTGGGGGTAGGGACAGATGATGTTTCAATTTGAGATCCTTCTTCAGACTAGCATATGAAGTAGATAAACTTGCCTGCTTGCTAGTGTTCCAAGGATCGATTGTCCACGGACTTTAATTCAGACAATGAAGGTCCTCCACTTTGAATCCAAAACGTGAGGTCCCTTTAAGTTTACGAAGTAGGAGACCCCCAGTGCCTTTCAGAGAGCTCCATGCACGAAGATTAATAACATTTAAGGAAAGTCGCCAAAAATAATCTGGTGCAGTAATGAAATACTGAGTAATCTGAAATATCTAAAGGACCAGAATACAGGATCTAGGCATCATGCAGTAACAACACCAACTCTCAGACAGACCACAATAAAGGGAGTAGTTCTGAGCACAATATCAGAGATTGAACATTGCCTTTAGAAAGTTTTTCCTTCCATTATTTATTATGTAAAAGAATATGTGTGTTATGATTGTGTTTATAATTTGTTTGGTTGTTTTGTTGTTTGTCTTTTGCACAAAAGTCCGCGAGCATTGCCACTTTCATTTCACTGCACATCTCGTATGTGTATGTGACAAATAAACTTGACTTGACTTGACTTGACTTGAGTGAAGCACTGTTTTATTAGAATGGTTGGAGACCCTCACTGGAGACTCTGATTGGAGACCCTCGCACTATCTTTGATCAGACTTTACTGACTTTATCTTGCACTAAATGTTATTCACGCTATTCCCTTTATCCTGCATCTTGTACACTGTGGATCGCTCGATTGTAATCGTGCACCAGAACATACAAAGATGAAGGGGGTCTCCACCCAAAACGTCACCCATTCCTTCTCTCCAGAGATGCTGCCTGACCCGCTGAGTTATTCCAGCATTTTGTGTCTATCTTCGGTGTAAACCAGCATCTGTAGTTCCATCTGACACAAAGATGTGGGAGTTATGTGGAAAAGCTGTAGAAATGGAAGTTCAAGGTTTCAATGTCAGTTTATTGTCATATGGACCAATTAAGGTACAGTGAAATTTGAATTACCATACAGCCATACTAAAAAAAAGCAACAAAATACAAAACTACATAAAAGTTAACATAAACATCCACCACAGTGGATTCCCCACTGTGATGGAAGGCAATAAAGTCCTATCTTCTTCCTCTTTTATTACCCCGCGGTCTGGGCAGCCGAACCACGTGCAGTCGGGGCGATTGAAGCCCCCTCGTCAGGGCGGTCGAAGCTCCTGCGGCTTGGAGTTCCCGAAGTCGGTCTCTAACCAGAGACCACGAGCTGCATGATCTTACAGTCCACAGGCTCCCATGGTTGGAGCCCCACAATCGATCCCCGACAGAGATCGCGAGCTCCGTGATGGAAAGTCCGCAGTCTCCCGCGGTGGAGCTCTCAAAGTCGTTCACCAGCAAAGGTCGCCAACTCCTCGATGTTCGGCTGCAGTGCGGACGGAGATATATGATACGGAAAAAAATTACATCTCCGTTGAGGTAGGAGATTAGAAAAAGTTTCCCCCCGTGACTAGTGGGGTACCGCAAGGCTCGGTGCTGGGACCGCAGCTATTTACAATATACATCAATGGTTTAGATGATACGATTCAAAGTAACATTAGCAAATTTGCAGATGACACAAAGCTGAGTGGCAGTGTGAAATGTGAGGAGGATGCTATGAGAATGCAGGGTGACTGGGACAGGTTGGGTGTGTGGCAGATGCATGGCAGATGCAGTTTAATGTGGATACATTTGAGGTAGCACTTCGGTAGCAAAAACAGGAAGGCAGATTATTATCTAAATGGTGTCAATTTGGGAAAAGAGGAAGTACAACGGGATCTGGGGTCCTTGTACATCAGTCAAGCATATAAGATTATTAAGGGTTTGGATACACTAGAGGAAACATGTTCCTGATGTTGGGTGAGTCCAGAACCAGGGGTCACAGTTTAAGAGTAAGGGGTAAGCCATTTAGAACGGAGACGAGGAAACACTTTTTCACACAGAGAGTTGTGAGTCTGTGGAATTCTCTGCCTCAGAGGGTGGTAGAGGCCGGTTCTCTGGAGAGAGCTAGATAGGGCTCTTAAAGATAGTAGAGTCAGGGGATATGGGGAGAAGGCAGGAATGGGGTACTGATTGTGGATAATCAGCCATTGTCGCATTGAATGGTGGTGCGGGTTCGAAGGGCCGAATGGCCTACTCCTGCATCTAGTGTCTAACTCACCCCCATCTCCCACATAAAACAAGCTAAAGGAACACAGAAAACATATATTTAACACATAGAAACAAACAACAAAGAAGAAAGGGACAGACAGGCTGTTGGCGAGGCAGCCTTTGCTGGTGCATCCCAGTAAAAGGTCATATCAAAGATATGCTCAAAGTAAATTGATCAAGAAGTGTCTGTGTGGATGAAGGATTAGTAGAGAGGAAACATAGATTTATAACCGTCGGCAAAACAACCGGAGAGATAATGAGAAGAATGAATGAGGAAGATTTTATTTCATGAAGTACGTTGCTATCTACCATGAAGTTTTGTGGAAGTTGGTTCAAAGGGAACATTCACTTCAGAGTTGTATAAATACATAAAAGGGCGAAATGTGCATGCTTTGAAAAAAGGAAACAGTGAACTTCTGTAATTCAATAGCTCATTCACCACCCAATCAAAGGTTGGTTGGTCCAAGATGATCAGTGATCGTGGAACTCAATGTTAGAGACTTACTCCTGCATCTTACTGTCCTGACGTTTATTTATTAAAGATTGCAGTTCAGAGTCTGTTTCAACCTATTTTGGAGACCTCAAAAGTACGCACCGGAGACTGTGGCATTGCATGTGAGAGGGCCGAGAAGTGTACATCAGAGGGACTACTACGGTGTATAAAAGTACAGTGAAATCCGCAACATTGTTCAGAAAGAGGGAAGAAATGTTGCTAACCTGCTCAATGGAGAGGTCATTCAGCCTGAGGGAGAACAGAACACTGGGAGAACTGTAGTCAGGTCGGACTGTCTGAGAGATTCCTCCAAAAAGAAAAAAATTCCCCTCACTTATCATTGAGCCGTGTTTGGTGTCTGCACTGTAACAAGACTCCGCGTCCTCTACAAGATGCCTATTGAATGTGATTAGGTATCAAAGCGCTGAAAAACACACAGGAGTTTGATCTGCTCCACACTGACTGACACATATATTTGAGATGAGCGACAGAGTGACTGCCCAATCCTGTCTGATCTTCTAACCCAAATCTATTTTCCCACAGGATCCCGTGATGCGTTGTTCATTGTTAGTTCAGGGAACTCGCTGCTCTAGAAATAATATTTGTTTTTTTATTATTGAAACAGAAACGTTTGGAAGCTTCAGGACTGAGACCCCTGGGATTACTGCATTCCTAAATAATATAACACAGAGATAAGGTTTTAAGGATCCAGTCATGAAAGATGTGTTTCCTACAAACCAGACAAGACATCACTGCTCACAAATGTATTATTATCCACTAATGACGTGCAGTATTTCAATGAGGGGAACAAGATAACTTGTTTCTCTGCGGAACCTCTCTGCCTAGGAATCCATCCCCCATCAGTAGCACCAGTTACACGTTCCTCTCTGCTTCTGAGAGCCGGTTTCATTGAAGTCAGTGTAACGGGATTACAGCTTGAAACCGCTGCTTTGTAGTATGCTTACCTCTACCCACCCGACATGGATGTACAGTCAGGATGGCAGTACCAACATGCCTGACAACCAAGGATGCATTTTTGAAGTGTGATTACTGATACAACGTGGGAAATGCAGCAGTCAATCTGTATATACATCCCGCACAACAGCAAAGCAATAATCACCAGATATTCTGCTTAATAATGATATTTATTAAGGGATAAAATTGTACAATGCACTGAGGAGAAGCCTCCTGTTCTTCAGGATAGTGGCACAGAATCTTCTAATGCAAACTGAAGGTGAGCACAGACATTTCATGCACAGGGTGCGCCTCGTATAGAGCAGTACAACTCAAAGGTCCTATAGCGGAGCAAGATAGACCACTCCTGCTAAATGCAATGGGCTGACGTGTAGAAGCAACGGAGCAGAATGTGGGCCTTTTTTTCATCCATTTCCATACCCCGACCCGACTCGCAGTGTAATCAACGTTGCGGGGGAACAGTTTGTTGCTGCCTTACAGCGAATGCAGCGCCGGAGACCCGTGTTCGATCCTGACTACGGGTGCAGCTGTACGGAGTTTGTACATTCTCCCCATCACCTGTGTGGGTTTTCTCCGAGATCTTCGGTTTCCCCCCCCCCCCCCCCCCCCACCCCAAGAAAGATGTACAGGTTTGTAGGTTAATTGGCTTGGAAAATGTAAAAATTGTTCCTAGTGGGCATAGGGTGATTTCACCAAAGGTCAAATGAGCGTAGATCCCCCCTCACGTGACCGAAAAATTTAACTGGAGGACATATGTCACTTCGGTACATGTTAGTGAATGGGGAAACACGCACTTTCACACCCTTTAAAAACATGGAAAATGGCTGAATTTTGAGCTGAAATTTTCTGTGCTAGTCGGGGTGACCGTGAAGCACAGCGACCTAAATTATCGCGTTTGCTCGCTGAATTTCATCAAAAGTAAGTCAATAATGCCTTACTTTTGATGAAATTCAGCGAGCAAACGCGATAATTCCCGATATTTTGGATCTTTAAATCTCCACGGCAAATGTCTGCTAAGCACTTCCGCTGGATTTGCACCTTCAGTTCCCTCTTGTAATTACCTTACTTTCTATCTTTTTTTTTGCCTGAAAATTTAGGTCGCTGTGCTTCACGGTCACCACGACTAGCACAGAAAATTTCAGCTCAAAAATCGGCCGTTTTCCATGTTTTTAACGGGTGTGAAAGTGCGTGTTTCCCCATTCACTAACATGTACCGAAGTGACATATGTCCTCCAGTTAAATTTTTCGGTCACGTGAGGGGGGATCTACGCTCATTTGACCTTTGGTGAAATCACCCTATAGTATAGTGTTAATGTGCGGGGATCCTGGTCGGCGCGGACCCGTGGCCGAAGGACCTGTTTCCGCTGGATCTCTAAACTAAAAACTAAAGAGAGGATCGTGACATTCAGCTCGTTTCGGCAGGAGGAAAGTCTGGAGTGGTGTTTCCCATGGCACTTTAGTAGGGCCACTGCTCATTGATGTACTTGCATGGCCCATGATTAGTTACACAGGGATGATATAAAAACACAGACATGTTAACAATGAGGAGAGTAACAATGGACTTTGTGGAATTCAACAGTACAGCAAAGAACAAGCTCTTCGGCCCACAATGTCTATGCAGAACATGATGCCAAATTAATCTAATCCCAAGAAGACACAGTGTGCTGGAGTAGCACTCCAAACTAAACCTATTCTCCTTCACATAATCCATATCTTTACATTCCCTACATGTTCATACGCCTGTCTGAAAGCCCGCTTACACCAAAGTTTTATATAGCTGCAACATTACTTCCTTACCCTTACACTCCATCAGCCCATCAGTACAATACGATACGATAGAGCTTTATTTATCCCGGCAAGGATATTGGTCTGCCAACAGTCATAAAACTCAACATGAAACGTGAAATTAAAGTGACAAGTGGAATGTCAAGGGGAGTCAGTTCTGTAGCCTGACATATTGTGGTCGTCCAGTCAGGTAGTTGGTGAACCAGGACACCAATGGAGCATCCACTCGCATCTTCGTCACTTTGCTCCCTAGCAGTGCAGGCCGGATGGTATTAACCGCACTGGAGAAATAAAAATATATAACTTTCACAGTATTCCAGGCTTATCCAGGTGGGCATAGGAACGATGGAGCATCCTCAACCCACACCTTTGTTTGGTAAGCGAGGGGGATCCAGGTAGGGTTTAACCAGTAGTCACAGGTGAGTGAGCACCAGCCTCTCCAGGGACTTCATGATGTGTAAAGTCAGTGCCACCAGTCTGTAGTCATTGGAGGAGCTGGGACGTGTCCTCTTTGGTACAGGAACCAGGCAGGATGTCTTCCACATCACAGGCACTCTCTCCAGGCTCAGGCTCAGGTTGAAGGTATGCTGCAATACTCCGCACAACTGGTTGGCACACGTCTTGAGTACCCTGGGACTGACACCATCGGGACCCCTGGCATTACCTGGGTTGGAGTTTGCTCAGCTCTTTCCTCACCTGCTCAGCCTTGTTGGTCAGGTCCGATAAAGCAAGGGCGGAGGAAGTGGACCAGGGGGATTGAGGGGGAGAGGCTTAAGGCAAACATGCCAGATATTTTCTTTACCATTCTATCTACTTGTGTTGCCACTTTCAGGGAGCTATGGACTTGCACCCCAAGAGCCTTCTGTACATCAATGCTCCTTGGAGTCTTGCCATTTAGAAGGATGAGAATGAATCTTATTGAAACATATAAGATTATTAAGGGTTTGGACACGTTAGAGGCAGGAAACATGTTCCCGATGGTAGGGGAGTCCAGAACCAGGGGCCACAGATTAAGAATAAGGGGTAAGCCATTTAGAACGGAGAAGGGGAAACACTTTTTCATACAGGGAGTTGTGAGTGTGGAATTCTCTGCCTCAGAGGGCGGTGGAGGCAGGTTCTCTGGATACTTTCAAGAGAGAGCTAGATAGGGCTCTTAAAGATAGTGGAGTGAGGGGGATGGGGAGAAAGCAGGAACGGGGTACTGATTGTGGATGATCAACCATGATCACATTGAATGGCGGTGCTGGCTCGAAGCCGAATGGCCTACTCAAATCTTCAAATCCAGTGTTAAAACGCACTTGTACTCCCTGGCTTTTGACCATGCCTGAGGCTTTGCTTCTGTTTGTGGTGTTTTTGATGTTTCTTTATTTTACATGTCTTTTCCTACTATTTCTTTTGATTGTTATTTTTGGTGTGTATTAACTTTTTTGTCAATGATTAGTGATGTACAGCACTTTGTTGCAGCTATGTTTGTTTTTAAAGTGCTCTATAAATAAAATTATTATTATTATTATTATTACTCCTGCACCTATTGTCTGTTGTCTATTTACTGCATACTTTCCCCTTACATTTGGCCTCCCAAAATGCAACATTTCACAAATGTCCAGTTTAAACTCTATCTGCTATTTCTCCACACATACAGTATCTCAAACTGACCTGAATCCTGCTGCATTGTTTAATAACCTTCTTCACTATCCATAACTCAACCACGTTTTACATCATCTGCAAACTTACCAATCATGTCATCTAGATTTAGGTCCTGGCATTGATCCTTACAGAAAACCCTTGCACTACCACACCCCATCTTCAATGACAGAGCCAATTTTGAATCCAATTTACAAAGTCATTATGGATCTAATGCATCTTCATTTTCTAGATCAGCCTACTATGGGAGACCTTGTCAAATGCCTTACTTCAATGCACATTGATTCCAGGTGGACATTGACAAAACATCAGATTCCGCATACACAAAAGACAATAGACAATAGGTGCAGGAGTAGGCCATTTGGCCCTTCGAGCCAGCACCGTTCAATATGATCATGGCTGATCATCCCCAATCAGTACCCCGTTCCTGCCTTCTCCCCATATCCCCTGACTCCGCTATCTTTAAGAGGAAGAATAAATTAATGAGGGATTTTTGAAGAGATGTATTTCCATAAAAACAAAGCCAGGCAATGTAAGATAAAGGGCACAACTTGATGTGGCATCCAGGAATAGCATTTAGTTTGAAAAGTAAAATTTTGCAGAACATTTTAATTTTAAATCGATAATAATGATGGAGTATCACAAAAGGTCAAGCAGAGTCCGTAAATGAAGCCAAATTGAGGATGTAGGTTGATTAGGTCAACAGGGAGAGAGGTATGAAGATTGTCCACATACTGTAAGTGACTGATTAGCTAGTTGCCCTGTTCTGCACAGCTCACTGTAAGTAGACTGGTGTGGAGGAGATATATCGGGGGTGTTAGTGAGGTGGAATGGAGAAGGTCTCTGCCAAGATCTGGCTGAGCTAACGGGAAATTTAATAGAGTCGTTCAGTTTTGAACAGTTGCCTCATCTGCACTGACAGAGAGCTTTGTAACCAGAAGACACAGATTTCAGATAATTGGCTAAGGAACCAGAGAGGGTAGGAGAATTTCTTTATGAAGCCACTTGTGATCTGGAAAGCACTGCCCGAAACAATGGCGCTCGTAAATTCAAGCAGAACTTTGCAAGGGGAATTGGAGAAATACTTGAAAGGAGAAAGAATTGTAGTGCTATGGGGAAGGGGACGAGGGGGATAATTGGATATCTCTTTCAAAGGGCTGGCATGAGGATGATTGGATGAATTGCCCGCTTTTGTTCCGCATGTCTCTGTATAAGTGCATGTCGGAAATGGGAAGTCCTGATTCAGTCTTTGATTTGTTCTAAATTAATGAGCAAAAAAGAAGGGATTAGACATTGTAAATACTCTTGATAACGATGCAATGGGCAGTTTCAACAGGTCGACTTTCGTTAGTTTGTTCTCCAGGGTTTCAGCTCCACAGGAATCATCTATAGTTTAGTTTAGTTGATTGTAACGTGTACCGAGGTACAGTGAAAAGCTTTTGTTGTGTGCTAACCAGTCAGCGGAAAGACATGATTGCTATCGAGCTATCTGGGGTGCACAGATACAGGAGAAAAGGGAATAACATTTAGAGCAAGTAAAGTCTGATCAAAGATAGTCTAATGGTCTCGAATGAGGTAGATAGTAGATGGGCACAAAAAGCTGGAGTGACACAGCGGGTCAGACAGGGTCTCTGGATAAAAAGAATAGGTGGTATTTTGGGTCAAGTCCCTTCTTTAGACTGCTCCAGCTTTTTGTGTCTATCTTTGGTTTAAACCAGCATCTGCAGTTCCTTCCTACACAGGTAGATAGTAGTTCAGGTAGATAGTAACTCAGGACCACTCTCTAGTTGTTAATAGGGTGGTTCATCCGCATATGTTTATCTTCAACTGGCTTCATCCTAAAGGGGTTGGGAAAGTTGGAGCATTATTGACGTACACAATCTGAACTGATGACTTTGCAGCTGTTTCCAATGGTTTAATGTAACAGGGGCCGTGTGTGAACACTAAGCAGGAACGTTATCGAGGACCCTTGTGAATCGGTCACACGCACTGTACTGCACAGGGTTTGTTATGAGGATAAATATGTGAATATTGTTTCAGCTATTGGTGTAGTGGTTTAGCACATGTGGCTGAAGAGATCGCAGCAGGAACAGAGAATATTGATCAGAGTAATCAGATGCTCAAATTAGGAGTAAGTATGTAGACTGCGGAATCCAAATGACTTCTCATTTTTCTGCTTATCTGACGGTTGGGATGATTTAAGTGTCTTTAGCAATTTTGTTTCTAACGGTAATCTCCAGAAGCAATGTACCAAGTGAAGATTTAGAAAAGAAACACAGGTTAAAAACAGGTTTCACCCGCCCATCCTCCCCGCAGAGATGTGACATGTCAGTGGTCTGATGCCTGATCTATAATGCACAATGTAGGGAGCATTGACGAGCTATGTTCCAGAAGTTTCTCTTTGATGCCCGTGTTCAGTGGAGAACAGAGTTTTTTTTTTCAGATGTTTGAGAAACTTCTGAGGATTTCCACATCTGTCACTCAGGAGCATCTAAGCCGAGAGCCAGCCTGGAATAAATTTAACATTAAACATCCAAAGTGAATCTCTATCAGCACACTGGGCAGAAACTTTCTCCAATTAAACCTGTTTCTTCATTCGCCTTGTTAACCACTCTATCCTTAGAATTATCATACGTTCTGGAGGGGTACAGTCCCTGAAGGTGTGACTCTACCTGGGGTACAGTCCCTGAAGGTGTGACTCTACCTGGGGTACAGTCCCTGAAGGTGTGCCTTTACCTGGGGTACCTTTCCTGAAGGTGTGACTCTACCCAGGGTACAGTCCCTGGATGATATACTTCCTGCATCGTAGGTAGTCCCTTGAAACTGAGGATGACTGGGCTGTGCTCGAGATGGAGGTAACTAATGGGACTCGTGGTTGGGGAGTTAATGTGGTGCTAAACTCCATCCACTGCTTTACCAGGCTTGGGTTGTACATCCAACACATAGACCGTTTATAGAAACATAGAAAATAGGCACTGGAGTAGGCCATTCAACCCTTCGAGCCAGCACCGACATTCAATATGATCATGGCTGATCATCCAAAATCAATTCCCCCTGTTCCGGCTTTAAAAACAGAAACATAGAAACATAGAAATTAGGTGCAGGAGTAGGCCATTCGGCCCTTCGAGCCTGCACCGCCATTCAATATGATCATGGCTGATCATCCAACTCAGTATCCCGTACCTGCCTTCTCTCCATACCCTCTGATCCCCTTAGCCACAAGGGCCACATCTAACTCCCTCTTAAATATAGCCAATGAACTGGCCTTGGCTACCCTCTGTGGCAGAGAGTTCCAGAGATTCACCACTCTCTGTGTGAAAAAAGTCCTTCTCATCTCAGTTTTAAAGGATTTCCCCCTTATCCTTAAGCTGTGACCCCTTGTCCTGGACTTCCCCAACATCGGGAGCAATCTTCCTGCATCCAGTCTTTCTTCATAAGACAGTCCTGACATCCCAGGAATCAGTCTGGTGAACCTTCTCTGCACTCCCTCTATGGCAATAATGTCATATCCCCATATCCCTTAATTCCGGTAGCCCCTAGAGCTAAATCTAACTATTCTTTTGAAATCCAGTGAATTGGCCTCCACTGCCTTCTATGGCAGAGAATTCCACAGATTCACAACTCTCTGGGTGAATAGGTTTTCCTCATTTCAGTCCTAAATGGCCCACCCCTTATTCTTAAACTGTGACCCCTGGTTCTGGACTCCCCCAACATTGGAAACATTTTTTCTGCATCTACCCTGTCCACTCCTCTAAGTACCAACCTGAACCTTAGTACCAATCAGTACCAAGCTGAATGGTGCATATTTAGTCCGAAGAAGTATTCCGATCGGAATTGTCACCGTTCCATGTCCTCCATGGATGCTGCCTGATCAGCTGCGTTCTACATCACTTTGTGTTTTGCTCAAGATTCCAGCATCTAGTGTCTCCATGTCTCCACTCTGTGTGGACATGGACATTCCCAATGAAAATGCTACAATATTTGGATGGGGTTTGACAACATCTTTGAATATTTTCTTCTGACCAGCTGTTTATCGCTAACCGTGATACAACTAGTAGTGCAGTGTGTGCCTCAGGAGTACTGGCACTCGGGCAAGTGAGGCAGGCTCAGCCAACGGTCTAAATGCAAGTGGGTAACACCCCAATGTTGGGGACATTGGTGTACGAGCAGCTGATGGTGTTGGTTCACATATGTGGCTTCACTCTGACAAGGAGTTATGGTGCAAGGGAGTTATTCAGGCTGGATGTCTATGCAGTGATTTTTCCATTTGCTGAATTGTGATCTGGGATTAATTTCAGGGTCAGGATGGTGGGAGCGTATTCATCAGCATCCTTCGAAAGGGACTTGTATTTATTATAAAGAAAGGAAACAATCGCTGGCCAGAGAGTTGCTAACGTTCTTTCAAAGTCGGCATTGAACTGAAGAGCCAAATGTCCTCCTCGTGACCAGGTAGTTCTGTTGGAGGACATTATCAATGTGTTTGATCAGCCATAGCTCAGAGCAGCACTCTGGCCTTTGGGTCAGTCGGGCAACGTTCCCCAGAGACCCGCACTGGCTGATTGTCCGACAATCTGCTGAAGTGTAGAGTAGCCGTCCTTTGGACAAGACTGTTGTGCCGCTGCCGGTCGGAACGGCTGTTGAAATTGAATGTTATTAGAGGGTTAAATTGTCCTTGTCAGTGTCCTCCGAGTAACATGACCAATCTCATAGCATGGTGCCAATAAATAACAGAGGACTGATCATCACGTCTCACTTGGTGTTATCATTAAACAGCTTGCTGTGCAGAAATCAGCAGCATTGTGTCCTATTCTACAATAGTGACCACTCATCATAGACTATGTTTAAGAAGGAACTGCAGATGCTGGAGAATCGAAGGTACACAAAAAAGCTGGAGAAACTCAGCGGGTGCAGCAGCATCTATGGACCGAAGGAAATAGGCAACGTTTCGGGCTGAAACCCTTCTTCAGACGTTGCCTATTTCCTTCGCTCCATAGATGCTGCTGCACCTACTCATCATAGACTGTAGTGTGTCTGAGACTGTGAGAGGTGCTACAAATGCAAATATATTATTCTCTTCTACCTAGTCTGAAGAAGGGTCTTGAACCAAAATGTCACCCATTCCTTCTCTCCAGAGATGCTGTCTGACCCGCTGAGTTACTCCAGCTTTTTGTGTCTATCTTCGGTTTAAAGCCGCATGTGCAGTTTCTTCCTACACATTTTGTCTGCTCCACTTCGAAATCTGTAAAAGGTATGTCTACATTGAAGAAGCTTCTCGTCTACATTGAAGAAGCTCCTCGTCTCTCCGACAAGAGTTCTACAACATCTTCTCTCGCTGCTCCCCCTCTGTGATTCCTCCTGCTCTCCGACTCTACGACCACGTTTTAACCACCACGCGCGTTTCCTTGGTGCTTCCTGCGCCTCCAACCTCTACCTCAAGAAACCTGTTTTATATCCTGCAGAACTTCCCAGAGGTAATCAGCACCACTAAATGTTCAATCCAGGCCTTGCATTGTTAGTTTAAAGAAGGAACTGCAAATGCTGGAAAATCGAAGGCAGACAAAAACGCTGGAGAAACTCAGCGGGTGCAGCAGCATCTATGGAGCGAAGGAAATAGACAACGTTTCGGGACGAAACCCTTCCGGGTTTCGTCCCGAAACGTTGCCTATTTCCTTCAAGGTTTCATCCCGAAACGTTGCCTATTTCCTTTGCTCCATAGATGCTGCTGCACCCGCTGAGTTTCGCCAGCATTTTTGTCTACCTTGCTTTGTTAGGCCTCGTTGTTTCAGGTGCCCTGCCATCATATCACTGTTCCTTCGATCATCCCTTAGCTTCTATGACATTGAGTGTTCTTCTCATCCCTAAGGAAAGGTCCAGAAGTGGATACAATGACGACTTTCAAAAGACATTCGAACAGGTATACAAATAGGAAGGGTTTAAAGGGCTACTAGACTTAGTGGGACCCGTTGGGTCCCATGTTCACACGGGAAGACTGGTCCCCCGGTGCAATATTCCACCTCTCCACCAATTCCAATATTGGTGGTCAGTGGTGGGGGGGGGAGAGGGGGAAGCCTTCTGCAGCACTTGTATGGGTGTTGTTGGCTGCAGAGACTACTGGTCTCCAGAGGGCTGGTATGAACATTGTGGGCCAAATGGATTCTTGGGGTGGCAGCTCAATCCCTCAAGCCTGATGTGCTGGCAGCTCACTCATGGCTGGTGGGCTGGCAGTTGACTCACGGTTATTCCTTGAAATTCCATTTCAAGCAGGGTGCAAGGCCACCAAATTCAAGTGCAGTTTCATACCATTTCATGCAGAGTGCAAGGCCACCACATTCAAATGCAGTTTCATACCATTTTGTGCAAGGCCACCACATTCAAATACAGTTTCATACTATTTCAAGCAGGGTGAAATCACCATAAAAACCACCATAAAACCACACAAAACACCACACTCACAGTTCAGTAGACATTCAGTGTGTTCAGTTGATTCACAGCTCAGACAGTCGTGACCTCTCCCTCCCCCATCATGCAGAGACTGAGCCACACCCACACTTCCGGGTTTTATAATCCCTCCCCCTCCCACCGGAAAAGGTGTGGCCTTCATGGCGTGATTGACAGGAGAGAGATTACCAACATTTTTTAAACACTAATAACACTTTTATTTTTCATTGATGGGAAGAATCCTCTGCACCTGATGAGCATAGGGGGACTGGGTAAGATGGCCAAAAATCACAGCCGTAAGTGGTAGTGTTTTATCTAAAATTAATATAGTGCAAACAGGAAGTTGTCAAGTTTAGACATACAACCATTTGCATGCAGTGCCTTTTCACTTCAATCCTAACCCCCCAAACAACCATTTACATGCAGTGCCTTTTCACTTCAACCCAAACTCCCAAACAACCATTTGCATGCAGTGCCTGTTTACTGCAAACCAACCATATTTTCATTTTCAAATCACATTAAGGGCACTCACAGTTGAGTAGACATATGTTCAGTGTTATTCCGACCTCAGAGACACGTGACCCTCTGGCTTCCTCCATCTTGCAGAGACTGAGTGAGACACACCACTTCCGGGTTTTATGGTCCTTACCCACTCCCACCAGCAGGGGCAGCAGAGAGAATGGCAATATTTAAAAAAACATTAATATTGCTCTGATTTTTCATCGATGGGAAAAATCCTCTAGTCCAGGAAGGCGGAGGGGGGCTCTGAGCGAGGTGGCCAAAGATGACGGCTGTAGCTGGCGGCGTTCTCTCGGAAATCACAGCACAGTGGGCTAAAAGCAGTCAAGATCAGACTTTGAGTAATATAGATGGGCCAAATGTAGGCAAGTGGGTTGGTTGTCATGGATAAGGTGGGTGGAAAGGCCCGTTTCCTTGTTGCACAGTTCTATGCCTGGTGTGCACCCTTGTCAATGCCCCATTGATGCCCATTGCCATCTCCAATGTTCCCTTTCCACTGAGTCCTTGGGTCACTCGGGTTCAGTATAATTTAGTTTATGTTCATTTAGTTCAGTTTAGTTTAGTTCAGTTCAGTTGAGTTTAGTTGAGTTTAGTTCAGTTTAGTTGAGTTTAGTTCAGTTTAGTTTAGTTTAGTTTAGTTTAGTTTAGTTGAGTTTAGTTTAGTTCAGTTTAGTTTAGTTTAGTTGAGTTTAGTTTAGTTCAGTTTAGTTTAGTTTAAATTAGTTTAGTTTAGTTTCAGCTGAGTTTATTTTATTTTAGTTTTGAGGTACAGTGCGCAAACAGGCCTTTCGTTCACTGAGTCCCGTGCCGACCAATGATCACCCGCACACCAGTTCCATGTTATCCCAGTTTCACATCCTCCACACTAAGGGCCATTTACAGAAGCCAATTAACCTACAAACCTGCGCACCTTGCGGTGTGGGTGGAAGCCGGTGATCCACGCGGTCACATGGAGAGCGTACAAACTCCGTACAGCCAACACCCACAGTCAGGGTCTCTGCTGCTGTGAGACAGCAACACTACCACTGCGCCACCGTGCCGGCCTTCAATCTCCACAGAAACATTCTTATTGATGCAGCAGCGTTACAGTCACTGATTACGTTTCCATTAATGAAACAGCTGAAACCTATGGGCCTGACCCACTTTGGCGATTTTTCAGCGGACTTGCTGGCGACTGTCAAGTTGCCGGCAGTCCCCTGAAAAACTGGCAACTGGAATGGCGACTGTCAGAGTGGAACACACACACACATCACTTCTTTCACCAGCCCGTTATGCAGGGGGGGACAGGGCAAGCGAGGGGGAGCGCTGTCTGAGTGAAATTCACACGGTGCAAAGCCATACAGACACACACCGCGATGAACAGGAAGGTTGGCGCTGTAATTAAGACGGCTAAAACACAGTGTACGGTAAGTCCTTTAAAAGAGGGGGGGAGAGAGGGGAGGGGGAAGAAGGGGGGAGAAGGAGTGGAGACAACTTTTAAGAAGCCAGAGATACACGGCTGTGAAGCTCGGTGGATATTTAACATTACCGGTCGATTATCCTTGGTTCTGAAAACTACTGCTTACATTTTTATTCCCCAATGAGCCAATGAAATTCACCGGTCAGCACCAGCTACAACCTACGAGAACCTTCGAGAACCTTCGACCTCCTGGTGACCCACCTACAGCTCGATAATTCTCGCTACTCTCCATTCTAGTCCCCGCTAACTTTTCAACATGTTGAAAAATTCACGGCGACCATAATGAGGCCGCGACTAGTTCCCAGAATGTGGGAACTCCTCGCGACCATGAAGGCGACTCCATGGCAACCACCCGCGAACATGTGGCGACCATATGGCGGCGACTGCATAGTCTCCTGCAATCGCTAAAAAGTCGCCTAAGTAGGACAGGCCCATTAATGTGAAGAAGCTCCTGACCCAAATGTTGCCTGTCCGTTTCCTCCACAGATGCTGCCTGACCCACTGAGTTACTCCAGCATTTTGTGTTTAGCTGGAACATAAAGACTGGCCAATGTTGAACTTACAGTAAGTGGCTTCTATTCTCTTGTCGGCTCTGTCCAGGTCTGATCTGGCAGATGTCCTGCAGGATGTTACATAGCTGACTCAACAGATTGTTAAAATGACTCAATACATCAGCACAAAGCATCTGGAAAAGAGCCAGCTCAGATCCAAGTTTTTCACTGTGTCACAAGAACTTTAAGAACCAAGCAGCAAATATTATTGTTCCTTCCAATCAGGTACCCGAAGGAGAATAGAGGGTGGTATTAATGGCTAAGGACCAAGCTTCTGATTGTTATTTAATGAGGCTCTCAGATATCTTCTGGTTCTTATTGAAACCACATTCTGGCCAAGTGATGGTCCTCATTGTCTCCCTGAACCACTCTGATGAATGACTCTGCAATGTAATAGTTGTTGCGATGTAGATAAGCGGCCAACTCTTCAGCAGGGAGTGGGCTCCCACCACACCAGAGATGAATGATCAGTTAAATGTGTTTGGTGGTGTTGGTTGATGAAGGAATGTTGGCCAGAATGCCGGGAGTATGCCTTACACTTCATACTCTTCACACACAGAGTTAGCCACGTCTGGAAAACATTTCCACATCGAGGAGCAGAGGCAACGACTCTGGAATCGTTTAAGAAACAATTTAATGTTACAATAGTCGAGAGGTGGGGGCGGGGAGTGTTAGGATTAAGTAAGTCGGGCCAGATGACCCAATTGTCTTGCGCTCTCCATGCCAAGGGACTTTCACAGCCTGCCTGCAATATCAGCAGAGGCAGATGGAGCAAAGTTTCATCCAAACAACCACGCAAAACTCCTTCAGATTTGGGAGTTTGTCATGTGAAGTAATGCACCGTCATCTGAGCCGAAGAGGCAAGGGCCTGGAGTTGACACAAGCCCATCTTGGAGAATGAAATGGAAAGTTATTTTTTTTTTTTAGGAATGGATTGGGGATAATTAATTGTTACGATCTAAACTGTTAGAGTAATGGGAGCTCGGAGAGCATCTTGACCCTGTGAAGAAATCTCGAGGAGATTATCACTACCTCTGGCTCATATGCTTCCAAATATCAGGCTGATTCCAATTGCAGGGCCAGATGGAATAACAGCTTACAATAACCTTAATCCATCACCAGGAACTCAGGGACAACTGGCAGCTACTGTTGCGAACGGTAACAGCTCCTGCCTGAAGATTGAACAGTGTATTGCGGGATTCGTGCCTGTGTCTGGGCTGAGGTACAGTAACAAGCATTTCCTGGAGGGACAGCGATGCTCCGAAAATTGGACGGGGAACTTGTTGCTGGGTATTTCATCTGGTGACCCTGAGCAAGGTTCTGCAGAGTTGCAGGGAGCGTGGACTACCTTGTTCTGCGAACACCCATCACAGTACACTCATACGACAACAGTTTTACTGGCACAGCATTGGACAAGGGAGGTGCTTGGTGAGTCAACTATCCATGTGATTTCACCCTTGTGTTTCACATCTCACACTGAGGCACCTCTCCCCCTCATTCCCCCAGTCTCCAGCCCAAGCCCTGGTTGCAACCCCAACCACACAACCCTGCTATGGTGGTCAGCCTCTGGGTGTCAGAGGTTAAGGGGAGAAGGCGGGAGATCGGGGTTGAGAGGGAAAGATAGATCAGCCATGAATGAACATCGGTGCAAAATGCTGGAATGGAATGGCAGAGTAATTGATTGACCGAATGACCTCATTCTGCTCCTAGAACTCATGAACTTACGAACTATACCGGCCCCGATGCTTACAAGATGTATACGGCATGTTGGTGAAACCACACCTGGAGGATTGTGTTCGGTTTTGCACACCCTGCTGTAGGAAGGTTGCTGGAAAGACTGCAGGAAAATTTACGAGCATGTGCCAGGACTCGAGGGCTTGACCTATAAGGAGGGGTTGAATAGGCTAGGACATTACCATCTGAAGCATAAAAGGCTGAGAAGAGATCTTATAGAGGTGTATAAAATGAGGAGAATGGATGGGGTAAATGTGCAGAGTCGTTTATCCATGCAAGGAGAATCAGGAACTAGGTCTCAAGTGAGAAGAGAATGATTTTCTATGAACCTGCGGAGAAACATTTCCTCGGAGGGTGTTGGGTGTACCTTCTGAGGAGCTAATTGAGGCAGGTATTATGAAGCAGTTCAAAGACACTTGGGTAGGAACATGGGTGGGAATGGTTTAGAGGGATATGGACCAAACATGGGTAAAACGGAATTACCTTAGATGGAGCATCTTGGTTAGCATTGAGGAGTTGGGCTGAAGGGCTGGATTCCATGCAATCTTGCTGACCGACTTCAGGGACGGTGGTGTCAACGAGCAGATGTCTAGTGCCCTACGATCACTCACTCCCCAATTCCTCACTGAACTGGTGATGCCCAGCTGTAACTTGTCTATTCACCAAGCGTCCACAGACCCCGGATATCTAGCAGAGTCATCATTGATTATCGCAAACCTGGGGGGTATTAACGGCGGATGAGATCAGACCATTGCACAGCCGGCCTGTACAAGTTGCCTGACCATTACAACTCTTCATCACCTAAACCAAAGCCAACAATGGACCATAGTGAGCTCCATCTTTCCTCGATCATCATTGTATTTTGCATATCTTTCATACATTTGTTCTATGCACCATCTATAATCACACGTCTCCCTTTCCCCTGACTCTCAGTCTGAAGAACATCACCTATTCCTTTCCTCCGGAGATGCTGCCAGACCCGCTGAGTTACCCCCAGCTTTTTGTGTCTATCTTCAGTGAAAACCAGCATCGGCAGTTCCTTCCTACCCATTCCCTACCCTGCTGGCTGATCTTTCATCCCCCTGAGAAAGAACAATTGCTTTTATTTCCTTGAATCTAGGTCACTTCTGTAAAAACACAACACATTAAACAACAGCAGGTTACAAATGTATCATAAAATAAAAGACTAATTTCTTCTGATTTCTGTAATTTAAAAGAATCACTGGTTTAGATTAAAAGAAAATCAAAGAAAATGGTAATCGGAAAAGAAAGAGTATTCTACAGGGGTATGGCACTGCGATGGTTATGTATCAGACTAGTAATTGAGAATGGGCAAGTTCAAATCCCAACACAACATTTTGAGAATTTGAATTCAGATTTAAATATCTGGAAATAAGAAGCTGCTTTGGTTTGAAGTGACCATGAAATTGCTGGATTGTCGTAAAAATCCCGACGGCTTGTGAACTGACACTTGGACTGGAAAGATAAGGGTCACAAAATCAGCCCAAGCTAGAAACAATGAATACAATTGATGAGGGGCAACTGGCTTCTTGCTGTAAAGTTCTGCTGTAAGATATACTATTGCGGCAATGCAGAGGCTTTTGGATCGGCACTTGCAGGGAATGGAGGGAATGGATCACGTGATGGCAGAGGAGATTAGTTTAACTTGGTGTCATGCACAGCACAGGCAATGTGGGCCGGAGTAATTACATCACTTATATTGGCCTTGGTCAGTTTAGTTTAGAGATACGGCGACAGGAAACAGGCCCTTCAGCCCATCGAGTCCACACCGTTCATCGATCACCCGTTCGCACTACTTCCGTTTATCCCACTTCCCAGCCCCGACACATGCAGCCCAATTTACAGAAGCCAATTAACCTTCAAACCCACTTGTCTCTCGGATGTGGCAGGAAACTGGAGCGCCCGGAGGAAACCCATGCCGTCACAGGGAGAACGTACAAACTCCTCCCAGACAGCACCTGAAGTAAAGAGTGTACTAGAGTCATAGAGAGATACAGTGTGGAAACAGGCCGTTCGGCTCAACTTGCCCACACCGGCCGACAATATCCCAGCTACACTAGTCCCACGTGGCCGCGCTTGGTCCATATCCCTCAAAAACCTGTCCTATCCATGTACCTGTCCAACTGTTAAACAATGAGATAGTCCCAGTCTCAACTACCTCCTCTGGCAGCTTGTTCCATACATCACCCTTTGTGTGAAAATGTTACCCCTCGGATTCCTATTAAATTTTTTCCCCTTCAATTTGAACCTATGTCCTCTGGTCCTCGATTCCCCTACTCTGGGCAAGAGACTGTGCATCTACCCGATCTACACCTCTCATGATTTTATACATCCCTATAAGATTCCCCCTCATCCTCCTGCGCTCCATGGAATAGAGACCCAGCCCACTCAACCTCTCCCTATAGCTCACACACTCTAGTCCTGGCAACATCCTCGTGAATCCTATAACATGGTGCCCAGATCTGGACACAATTTTCTAAATGCGGTCCCACCAATGTCTTGTACAACTGGAACATGACCTCCCAACTTCTATACTCAATACTCTGACTTATGAAGGGCAAAGTGCCTAAAACCTTTTTGACCACCTTATCTACCTGCGACTCGACCTTCAAGGAACCATGCACCTGTACTCCTGGATCTCTCTGCTCTACAACACTACCCAGAGGCTGACCATTCACTGTGTAGGTCCTGCCCTTGTTCAATGTCCCATCTACAGTTCATTCCTACACATAGGCAGCTGGGTTGTGTATCACTACTACACTCCATCAACGTCCCAAAATACAACACCTCACACTACTCTATTAAATTCCATCAACCATTCCTCCGCCCACCTGGCCAATTGATCCAGATCCTGCTGCAATTGTTCACAACCATCTTCACTATCTGCAAGACCACTCACTTTTGTATCATCCGCAAACTTGCTAATCTTGCCCTGTGTGTTCTCATCCAAATCATTGATGTGGATGACAAACAGTAACGGGCCCAGCACCGAACCCTGAGGCACACCACTAGTCACAGGCCTCCAGTCTGAGAAGCAACCTTCCCCCGTAATTCTCTGCTTCCTTCCATGGACCCAACTTGCTATCTATTCAGCTGTCTCTCCTTGGAACCCATGCGATCTAACCTACTAGAGCAGCCTATCATGTCGAACGCCTTACTGAAACCAATGTACATAACATCCACAGCTCTGCCCTCATCGACCTTTTTGCTCATGTCTTAAAAAAACTCAATCAGGTTTGTGAGACACGACCTCCCACATACAAAACCATGCTGACTTTACCAGCTGTGCAAATGTCATGAGAGGCATGGATACAGTGAAGGCTCACAGTGGATACAAGTCATTTGCATGAATTTATGGATAGGAAGGGTTTGGAGGGCAATGGGCCAAGTGTAGGCAAATGGGACTAGCCCTCTATGCCAACATGGCCAGTATGGGCATGAATCAGTCTGACTGTCCCTGTTTCCATTTTATCTCTGTTTGCTTTGTTGTTAACGTCTCCTAGCTAACAATGGTCTATTCTACATTTTCCTTGATCTCCACTCCCTTTGATGTCTTGTTCTCACACCTTAGACTTCCTTATCTCTGTATCTCCCCCTCCTCCTCCCCGACCCTCAGTCTGAAGAAGGGTCTCGACCCGAAGCATCACCCATTTCTTCTATCCGTTGATGCTGCCTGTCCCGCTGAGTTAAGGGCCTGTCCCACCGTACTAGCTAATTCAAGAGTTCTCCAGAGTTTCCTCTGATTCAAACTTGGAGAATTACGATAATAGCCGCTCGTAGGTACTCGGGCTCTCGTGGACATTTTTTAACACGAGTCGTCCCGAGCTTACCGCGTTTCCTGAGTACCTGCCATTAGCGTTACGAGCCGCTAAGAGACGTCCCGAGCTCCGACGTACCCGCTACGTACATTCTACGTACATTACCACGAGTTTGATTTTTTTTTAAACTCGGGAGAGCTCTGGAATTACCTCGTACAGTGGGACAGGCCCTTTACTCTAGCTTCTTGTATCTATCCGCGGTTTAAACCAGCATCTGCAGTTCCTGCCTCCACCTATCACTTGCCAGCTTCATCCTATCCCACCTCTTTTCCAGCTTTCTACCCACCACTCTGAACAAGGGACCCGACCCGAAATGCCATCTGCTCATTCCCTCCACAGATGCTGCCTGATGCGTTGAGTTCCTCCAGTACCTTGTGCTTTTGAACAACATCAAAGTGGTTACTTGATGCCAAGTTTTGATGTCAGTTTGGTTACAACAGGAAGGGGAGTACCTCTGTACTTTCAGCGGGTTCATTAATTATTAGTGGTGATTTAGGTATAACACCTCCATCTCTAATGAAACCAGCGTAGGTTTACAAGGTTAATTCCTGGGATGGCGGGACTGTCAAATGCCGAGAGAATGGAGCGTCTGGGCTTGTA